>NC_135222.1:20553081-20690581 GCF_052324685.1 Brachyhypopomus gauderio | reverse complement strand
CATGGTATTAAAGACTTGCTTTGAAATTCCATACCTATGTTCCATTTACTTGGCCCGGCGTGGGGCCCTTACTGCAGGAGGGGGAGCGGACCCCAGCTTGGAAACGGCTGCTTTCTTAACCCCTAAATCAGTGGCGCTTTCGTATAAATCAAACAATACACAGATTCAGTTTACACAGAGTATTACTCATTTGTGTCATCCTGCAGAGACAGTGCATTGTGTCATGTGGATTTTGATATGCAGTGAGGGGTTGTCCTCTCTGTGTCTGTGTGTGTGCGTACATGTGTGTGTGTACATACGTGGGGGGGGGGGGGGGGAGTCCGTCCCGAGTGTCTAGACCTGTTGATGATGTGTATAGAGTGATGTCTTCGGTGGCCTTCACTGCTGAGAGATGTGAAACCGACACACACAGAAATCTTGGATGTAGCATCTGCTCCACTAGGAAAAGCTGCTAAATACCTCCAGGACTTTGGCTGTCTTCTGCTGCGTGTGTTTTTCGTGGAAGAAGTAAAAGCAAACTGGCATTATTTGAATGAATCCACCGTATATTCCATATCTGTCCACCTCTAATTGAAAGCACTGTGATTGCCAACGGGAATCATATCGTTAGCTCCAAACACGGATGGGAAATAATTACTCTGCTTTGAAAGTAGGCGTGAAACACAAGCGGCCTCTGTGTTCCTTGGGTAATTAATGATGCGCGTCTCTGCTCATAAAGCCGCATTAGCCGAGACCAGTGCCGAGACGCGCTTGTGGGTTTTTGTCTGTCTGCCGGAACCTGCTGCGTGTCTTTAGGGCCGCTAACGCTCTCTCCTGTCGGTTCTTTTCTCCCGCAGGGACGCCGCGCTTCTCTGGACAGCCTGAGGGGGCGACGGTGCGCGCTGGGGACAGCCATGTGCTAGGCTGCGAGGTCAACGCTGACCTGTCGTCCTTCGTCCGCTGGGAGCGTGACAAAGAGCCCGTGTGGGCGGGGCCAAGGGTGCACACGCTGACCGACGGCTCGCTGGTCATCAGCAACGCCACGGAGACCGACGCCGGCATGTACCGCTGCGTGCTGGAGAACGCCGGACCCACGAAGGCCAGCGAAGAGGCGGAGCTACAGGTCCTGCCCGGTAAGGCCCAAGACAGAACTGACCTCTGCAAGTTCTTAAGACGAGCAACTTGTCAGTACTGCGTGTACCTCCCACAGCTATGGCTCAAATCGTTGCAGTGACCTTTCAATAAGAGCTGTTGCGTTCTTTCATAAGCTTGTATGATATTCATCTAAGGTTTTGGCCTTAATCAGCGTTAGAGTTCTAATATATGATGTCCACACAGGAATTCAGTGGTGTTATATACAGTACAAGTGACCCTGCTCCTTGTGACCTCCTGTTTAACGTTTATTACCACAGCGCCATTTTAACTGCTGACAACATTTAGCATGCTCACAGCTGTCTAGCCACAGAGACGAGGAGTGAGGGAGAGAAGGAGAGAAAGAGTAGAAGAGGGAAGCTAGCGCTCAGGAAGGAGAGAGGGAGAAAAGAGATTATCGAAGATTTCCTAAAAGCATATAAAGATAGATGAAAGAGAACGCTCTCTCGTAGTGGTCGGGTGACCTGAAGTTCACCATGATTGAACAAAAGTTATAAAACAGCCATTCGCTGGACTTCACGTGGCCTTTCCGGAGCGAGGGAAGGAGAGAGAGGGAGATTAGAGGTGGCTTCCTGCAGGAAGACGGCTCTGTCTGGGGTTACCAAAGGGAGTCGCGTAACTCATCCTAAACCAAAAGAAGGCTGAATTCCTTTGTGTAAGAGCTCCAGGATTCAGCGTTATTTATGGAGGTAGGTCGACTCTGAGAGCTGTGGGAGGTTTCAGGGTGCATTAATCAGGTCTTAACGCCGTCACCCGCACCACTGTCTGGGAATATCCACCGCTGCAGCTAAAACCTACTGCGGCGTAATGCAGGTGTGCTTCTGCAACAGAAACATGGATAATGGAGGAACGCTGACCTCTCCTCTTCTCCCTCCTCCTCTCCCTCTCCCTCCTTCTCTCTCTCTCTCCTCCTTCTCTCTCTCTCTCCTCCCTCTCTCAGAAACATGGGTGTGGCGACAGCCGGAGTTCCTCAGGCAGCCGGTCCCCGTGTCCAGAGTGCTGGGTGAGAAGGCGCTGCTGGCCTGCGTGGTGAGCGGCTACCCCACGCCCTCCGTACACTGGACACACAACGGCGAGCCCGTCGATGAGAGGTAGCAACCTGCGGCTGGCTGAGATGGAGGGTGGTGGAGGGGTGGAGGGGTGGAGGGGGGAGGGTGGAGGGGTGGTGTATGCTGAGACCCAGTCGCATTAGGTGTGTGTGTCTTTGGATGGGCAGAGTGAGGGCAGAGTGTGTGTGTGTGTGTGTGTGTGTGTGTGCGTGTGTCACTGGAAAGGTGGCAGTTGTTAAGTTGCCATGTAGTCATAGCCCGTCTCAGCTGTTGGAATAAATAATTAGAGTAATGGCGTCCGCCCTGAGAGGTGTTAATGCTATTCAGACTGATTGTTTCCAACACACACACAAGCTTTAGTCTTCGCAGCAATTGTGCGAGGCTGTTCACAGATTAGAGGGGATACACCTCCATTGGCCTGGTGTCACACACTAAACCGCTGGGTCATGAGTCAACACAACCTCACTCTCACCCTCTCTCACTCACTCACTCATGCACTCTTTCTCTCATAATCACTCACTCTCACCCTCTCTCACTCACTCACTCATGCACTCTTTCTCTCATAATCACTCACTCTCACCCTCTCACTCACTCACTCATGCACTCTTTCTCTCATAATCACTCACTCTCACCCTCTCTCACTCACTCACTCATGCACTCTTTCTCTCATAATCACTCACTCTCACCCTCTCTCACTCACTCACTCATGCACTCTTTCTCTCATAATCACTCACTCTCACCCTCTCTCACTCACTCACTCATGCACTCTTTCTCTCATAATCACTCACTCTCACCCTCTCTCACTCACTCACTCATGCACTCTTTCTCTCATAATCACTCACTCTCAATCTCTCACTCACTCTCCCTCACTGTCTTACCACACACTCCACGAGTCTCTGCTGCTCAGAGTCCATCACAGAGTAACGGTGTGTGGGGTGTGTGGGGTGTACAGACAACATAATGACCTACCTGTTAAGTTTGTTCTAATAATTACAGCATGCGTTGCCTGCTTTGTCAATGCCCCCAGGACGGGTATGTTTGCCACTTTCTTCATTAATTAGTACATGAGCTTGTAGGACAGGAGGCCGGGGAGGTAATTCTGTCACACACACACACACACAGCTATGCGCTGGTGTGCTTGAGCAGAGGCAGAGAAGTCAGCACTCATGTGATTGTGACTGGCGATTAGTGTGAGTCAAGGCCGCTGGCCCCCGGAGGACAGGGCCCTCAGGACAGAGGGAGTACGGGTGGTGCAGGAGAGAGCCAGGGGTTTCAGGGTTGTGTTTGGAAGGAGGTGTTCACTGGCAGGTGTCGTTGGAACGGGGAACTCGGGCAGCTGGGTGTCCTGGTGGCTGGGACCCCAGGTGTGGAGGTGAAGTGTCGTGTGGCTGTGGAAAAAAGCCCATGTGATTTTTAAATGTATTTAATCAGATTAGATTGGTTGAGTGTCGTTCAAACCAACCAACACAACTAGGATTGTGAACTAAATCTGGGAATTTTCAGTGCAGAAACTCATTTATTTAGATTTTTGAAACAATACAAAAACTTTATATTTACATATGAGAGATTTTCCATATTTAATTTGGGAATCAAGCTTGTTGTTGAAAGTGAAGGACCAGTGGACCAGTAGAACTCTGCTCAACAACTCATTTTAAATAATGCAGAAATCATTTAATTTATTTCATTTATTTAGCACTATTTTAAACAAAGATTTAAATAAGAGCCTGAAAATCAAGACCCAACAGGCCACCGTTGCCACTTGGAGCATTAATATGGCCGTAATGATCGCTGCGTTGGAGCGTTTGATCGGCTGTTAATAGTTTCAGCATCACTTAAACGTTTAATTCACGTGCCAATAATGATCACTGCGTCTGAGCGTTTGATCGGCTGTTTTGGCATCACTTAAAGTCCTCTCAAAGCAGCACTGAAATCACTTAAAGGATTCTTCATGGAAATATTTTACAAGAAGAAATTCTTATCAATAAATTTTCCATGTCACTGACTCTGCATAATGGAAGAAGCAGAGTGCTGGATGCTGCATGATGGGATGGATGGTGGAGGGGGTGGATGAAATGGAAATGGTGGAGGAGAGAGATGAAGGTGAGGGTGACTCGGGCCCGTCAGAACCGATGTTCTGAGATCAGGGTAATGTGTCTGCCAGCGTTTACATGCACCTTTCTGCCGCTGTAACAGAACGGAGAACATCCGCCTCGCGTGGAGATGTGCTGCGTTTTATCGCAGACGGATTTTAAGGCGGATTTTTGAATTTGAAGGGAGTAAAGATGTTCACATATCACGCTTTCACAGAAATGCAGAAGGTAATGGTGATCCCAGGTCTGGATCTGTGTGTTTACCCGTTTGAGGTCTTGCTTGCCACGCCCCCTGGTGGCAGAGGTGGTTGCGAGCACGGTCCTGTCTTGTGCTCCTATTAGTATCAATGCTGAGGTGAATGTGGCCTTCACTATTTAAGCACTACAAAAGCATAAAAATAGATTTAATGTGGAATATTGCATTTCACAGATGGCCACTGCTAAAATAGCCCAGGCCTGAGTCACTGAATCGGTCCGGAGGAGCAGAGAAGCCAGGCTGTAATTCTGGGGGTTGGGGGGGGGGGGGGGGGGGCTTAATAGAATCCCCTGCCATCAATAAATGGGATGAATAATGTATGGGCAACAGGTCCAACATCACGTGTTAATGATCTCTTGTAGCTCCGCCTCCTTCCAGCCTGTCTCTGAGGTGTCGAGTTTCATTGTGTTTGGGGGTGGGGTGGGGGGGGGGGGGGGGATCTGTCGTAGCCACAAGCGACCCAGCGTGTGCCAGTGTTGGGGGGGCTGGACCCCCGGCCCCGTCTCCTCTATGGGGGCCAGACGGCCGTGAGAGCAGCGCTGGACATGCAACTTCTCATTGTTAATGGCCTATAATTTCTGCCACTTTTTAGTGCAGCGCAGGCATTAACGAGATTCACGGCGTGCGTCTCCAGCCGCCGCATCGCCGCTTGTGTGTGGGGGAATTTACGGCTTCGCTACCAGAGCAGCGTGTGAAAACGGACACCCTCGTATCACCGCGAGGTTGAGAGGGTCGTGTCTGAGACCCTGCTGACCCGCTCTGTCCAGAACAGGAAACGGGGCCGGATTCACTACCGCCAAATTGCTATGGTTACAGTATGAGCCTGCTGCTTCGTGGGGTTCATTTAAGTCAGGACTTCCTTTGTGGTGATTTCTTGATATGTATAAATGATGTGTCATAACCTGACTCCTAATGTGTGTGTGTGTGTGTGTGTGTGAGAGAGAGATAAAATCCAGATGTGCATTTATTGACCATGAACTTGCACCAAATTGTCCCGATTCCCTGGAAGACACTCTGTCCAAACGGAGATGTGCTTTTCCTAAAGTGAGATGTTCTCCACTAGGTCTATGGTGACTCACAGACCCCTCCACCCTCCCTAGCCGACAGTCTGAGGGATCTCTCCTTCTCCCATTCTCTCTCTCCAGTGCTCCTCTCTCTCTCTCCTGTACCGGTGGGAACTACAGCCTCTATCTGTCTCCCAGACGCTCCGTGACCTCCCCCTACACTCGGAGGTCACCCCCAGCGTGTCTGCCGCCCACTCACATGCCTTTCATGTTGCTCACGTTGAGGCTTTGGGCAGCACCGTGATGCTCTCGTGAAAATATTTCTCCACCAGCGGAGGCCTTGACCAAACAAACAGTGTGCCCTGCCACAAAGCCCCCTGTGCTCCTCAGTCCTTGTGGACCTCCTGCAAAATAGTGAAAACAAATGTTCCTCAGGCTCTTAAGACGAGGCTTGTCCAGTTTCTTCCTGAAGTGGCACAGATCCACATGTGCCCCAAGATGGGAATTAAAAAAACCTGCGGTCAGACAGTAACCGGTGGTTGAGCCGGCAGGGTGTCCAGCGGACGACAATCCCTTGGTGTTTGGATTTGGCAGTGCTGGCAGTGTTGGCAGCCCTCCAAAATGCTTGGTGTGCACGTTGCAGTCCGGGCCTGAACATGCTGAACCAAGCAGGACTTCACAGAACCTCCACTGGGATAAACCGCACCAGCGCTGCTCCTGAGAAGTGGGCGTGAGTGATGCTATGGTGAACGCTGTGCTCGTGATCTGTAGTGGGACCCAAACCACTCAGAGTCCTTTCGGTTCTGATGAGGCATGGCCCTTTATTTCAGGCAACCCGTGCCCCACAGTTATGGTCACTGACCAGCAACCTTGAGACCCAGCCTGTGCCTGGACTAGCTGTCTCTGGGGTCTGGACTAGCTGTCTCTGGGGTCTGGGTTAGCTGTCTCTGGGGTCTGGGCTAGTTGTCTCTGGGGCTTGGACTAGCTGTCTCTGGGGCTTGGACTAGCTGTCTCTGGGGCCTGGACTAGCTGTCTCTGGGGCCTGGACTAGCTGTCTCTGGGGTCTGGCTTGCATCCTGCCAGCTGGTACAGATCGACCTCATGGACCACGTAGCGTTACCTGCTAGCTGCCCCAGCCTGGATATCGACAGTGAGACCAGTTTAGTTGTGGGTTATCTGAGGCTACTTCACACATACTTCAAGAGGACGACGGTTACCTCGGCAGCAGATCGGCACCAGGGTTCCTGTTAACCGCACCGTTCAGTACAAGATCCTCCCCGTACGACAGGTGATTATTGGTCGTCAGCAGTACCTTATCACCGGGGTTCCCCTGGGCTCCAGATTCAGGTCTGCTGCTACCAAGTGGGAGATAAGTGACACGTAAATTTGGCACTAATTAAAAGGCCTTTGTCAGAGGGACGAACTTCGTGTAACGCAGTTTTAATTGATTTACGCTCACCTGCCTCCGTCGCTAAGACAGCCTCTGGTAAATAGGCGGGCGTGGTTTACACCGACCGAGGCTCTCTGCTAACCTCCCAGCTCTCTTGTATTGGCCTGACCGAGTCAAGTGTGAGTTTAGACATTAATAAGTACCAATTAGAGTAGTTCATGTTGTCACTCCGGTTAGCACCTCATTAGGGCTACGTCCTCATTAGCGTTGCGTTGGAGACTTTGACGACGGGCACGTGGACAAGCCCACGCGATGCCTCCAGATCTGAGGTGAGAATGTCTTTGACGTCGTTCTGCTAACACTGAAGGACTTGAGGATCTTAAAGGAGGCTGTGTTGTAGAAGTTTGTCTGGCTGAGAGGCCGACCTGTCTAGAGTGCACGCCAGCGGGACAAAGGCACCTCTGTGAAAGGCACAGAGGGAGGTACGTGTGTGTGTGTGTGTGTGTGTGTGTGTGTGTGTGTGTGTGTGTGTGTGTGTGTGTGTGAGAGAAAGCCAGAGCCAAACTATATCTGTGGAGAGAGGCATGAACTGCTCTGTTCTTCTGAAGCTTTAAGGCTACAGAAGCAGTATGCTGGAATGTAGTGTGCTTTGAATGTAGTGCGCTTGAACATAGGGCACTTCAGGTGTTAGGGCACTTCATGTTATCTCAGCATGAACTTTGACCTTGCTTCAAAGCGAAATGAAGTTTCCTGTCCCGTGTGCGTGCTCCAGACTGCCTGGTCCTGGATTTCATTGCCCTGGTGCAGGGGTCATGGGTCAGCGCTGGCGGGGAGGGGCGCTGGACAGGAGACCCGGTCTGACAGTGAGAGCGTAGCGCCAGGCCCAACACGGGCGAGTTAGCTTCTCCCGCCGTAACGGAGCGTTCGGCCGTACACAGCCTGTGTGCTGCAGATGATCCAACTTCATGTGTGGCGGAGCCGGGGGGAGGGGCGAGGTAAGTGTGAACAGCGTGCATGCTGGGAGAATGCTGGTATTGATGGCCTGGCGTTTAGAGGCAATCGATCGTGGATCGGGTTGACCGCCAGCTTTGCTGTCTCAGCCTCCCTCTGTTCACACTGCTACAAGCCAGCCTTTACTCTCTTTCTCCCTCTCTCTCTCTCTCTCTCTCTCTCTCTCTCTCACTCTCTCTCCATTTCTTCCCTCTCAGTCTGTTCTTTTCATCTTTTCTTTGTTTTTTCTGTTGATCATTTATCTATTACTCTCCCGCTCCCTCATTCTCTCCCTCTCCCCTCCATCTCTCTCTCTCTTCCCCCCTCTCTCCCCCTCTCTCTCTCTCTCTGTTTGTGTGTTCTGTCTCTCTCTTCAGCTATTCTCCTTCAACCTATTGATTTCTGCTCTGTCCCAGAGTTCTCTGCTGTCAGTGTGCCCTCCCCCTCAGAAGAGTTCAAAGGACGGAGTTGAAAGTGTAGAGGTCACCAGCTCACCCAAAGCCAGAGCGCCAGTTACTCACACTGAGATATCCTTAGCACCTCTGTCATCAAAACACACCCAGCACAGACACAATACCTCGTTTGTCTCGCCGGTGCTAATCTCGCGTCGACCCCTCTGTGTGCGGGCTGTTTTTAACGCACGGCGGGCATGAGGAGTTTGAATCCATGCCCTTCGCAGTGAAGTCTACGCCGCGTTGTTCACAGTCGAACTGCAGTGGAATCAGAGCGATCCATGCGCGTCATGGTGTGGCCACCACTGCTCTTTGTAGTGGCTAAGAGCGTTTTTGACCTTCCGCTGTAGGAGTATTGACCAGACTCTCTCCCCTCTCCCTCTCCTCCCTTCTGTCCACAGTGATGACCGCTTTCTAGTGCTCGGCGGGGGCAGCCTACAGATCTTCAATTTAACCGAAGAGGATGCTGGGATATACGTCTGCCTGGCAGACAACGCAAACGACTCCATCCAAGCCCAGACGGAGCTCACCGTGCAAGGTAACGTGGACGACCTATGGCTTACGCACATGCTATGGGTGGCGATGTGTTGGTGGAAGATTGCATATTAGATGGAGGGGAAAGTAGCATATATTGGACCTTTAATGGATTTCGAGGTATTAATTACATCAATTGATTTGCCATGTCAGAACTCTCTTGTATGGTGCACAATGTATTGACGATTGTCCCGGGAGACTCCTAAAATGTGGACACAAATGACTATTGACAGCTCACGGCTCTGTGGGCCTGACCGGATTCACTTACTGGATCAGTTCCGACGTTTTTCTTGGTTAAGGTTCCTCAAGAATCCAAACGTGAGCAGACAAGTGCTATTAATGTGCTGTTAGTGAAA
The DNA here is from genome assembly GCF_052324685.1 of Brachyhypopomus gauderio. NCBI lineage: Eukaryota > Metazoa > Chordata > Actinopteri > Gymnotiformes > Hypopomidae > Brachyhypopomus > Brachyhypopomus gauderio. Next base: position 20,681,329 of record NC_135222.1, on the reverse strand, counting down.
AACAACGTTTCACTGACGATTCCAGTAAATACCATCACATTAGTCCCAGCTGATCCATTTTTTTTGCATCTAATCCAATCGTGCGTTTCACGTTTGTAAAGAATGAAGCCACTTTGCACTGTGGGCCTCGTGAATAGTGCTCACTCTTTAGTGCAGATGGTCCTAATGACGCATATTCTCGAAGTCTCACAGTGGGTGCAGTAAAAGGTGTTTGGAACCTAGAAGCCGTAAGATTAGAAAGAAAAAGCACAGTTCAGCCAACAGAGCCGGATAAACCAGCCAGTGGTCTGGATCGGACTTTGAAAGGCATTCTGTAGTTTCTTGTAGCCTAATAAGCAAGTTGATCCAGATGTAAAGGTGGTCCAGATGTAAAGGTGGCCTTCCCCAATGACTCGTCAGCTGCAGAACCCTGCGCAGAAGTGCCCTGATCCTCTGGGCTGTTTCTGAATCACATTGTCTTGTAATGCGATTGCACGTCTGCATCTTGCTTGTGAAATGTTTACATAAGCAGGTATAGAATTTGGTGTAAAAAGCTGGAATTGGCGTGACATTGGGGCGAGGATCACAAAGGCGGCGGGGAAGCCCACGCAGTTATTGTGTCTGGGGAGAAGGCGGGAGAGACGGAGGCGGGTGTGAAATCAGGGTAAAATGGGAGAGGGCTCAGATCTCCATCCTGAGCTCCGAGTCTCGCTCGTGCGGCGTGCCAAGGGCTTTGGCCATGCGTCCCTCTGCTGGAACGAACGCAGACAGACAGACGGGATGAAAGAGATGCGTCGGCGGGTGGGGGTGGGGGTGGGGGTGGGGGGGTTCAGCGCGCAGCGGGGGGGGGGGGGGGGGGGGGGATACAGCCAGCCATACTACCCAGCAGCCCCAGCTCGAGCCCTCCTAGAGCCCAGAGATGGGTCCCCATCACAGGACCCCCCGCTTCACCCCTTCCAGAGCGAATTCTCCGCCCGTCGCCTGTTGGAACGGCTACGGCAGGCTGCCATGCCCCTGAAAAGCCTCGCGGACGCCTCGCTGGTAATGAAGAAGTCGCCCAGGCAGCCACGTAGTGGGACAGACAGATCTCATTGTTTCTCTGCAGACGCGAGAGAATGGAGCTTTCAAAAGGACTCTTGGAGTCCAGTGAGTTCTCTTGTAGCCAACTGTAGTGTGTATTCCACTTGGCAGATTTCATTTAACAATGCCTCGGCTGTCACCATAAAGCACGTTGTTGACTGTTTATATAATCATTTTTGTCTCTTGTTTTTTTTTTTTTTTTTTTTTTTTTTTAATAGTCATTTTTCAAATTATTATTTTTTCTCCTGCATAAATCCAAAGCTGGCCCTTTATGGCCTTTAAGTGTTTTTGTAGCCGTGGCAACAGCTCTCGATAATTAGCCAGGAATTGCAGAAAGCCCATATGTTGTTCTTGCTGAGAAAAGAAAGAAAAAAACCCAAAACACAGCCTGATGAACGTTTTGCAGCGCAGGACGACAGCGCTGTGCGTGTGTGTAGGAACGACCTCCTCTGGCAGCTGCCGGCCGTACGTTATTGAGCGGGCCGGAGGTTTAGTGAGCTCTCCGAGCCCGGCAGGTCCGTCTGTTCCCCAGTTCTTGGCTGTAGGGGCCCGGGGTAGCGAGGGGCCACACTGCTGCCGGGCCCCGTGGGTAGAGCAGGGGGCCTCGTTCAAGCACGCCTGCTCTACCTCACGCTTTATTGGACTTGGCAAGACAATAAATCAGGGCCGAGGACGCAGTAGGTTTTAATTACGGAGCGGTATGATTGTTACCCAGCGAAGCACGCAGTCTCCTCATTCCCAGGCCTGAAGGTTGCAGTAATGTGTGTGTGTGTGTGTGTGTGTGTGTGTGTTTGTGACCTATAAGCAGTAACGAGTCTACATGTGTTAGCCAGCACATGTATGGAGAATGTGTGTTAATACATACATGCAGATAGGTGTGTGGGTCTCTGCGTAATGTGAGCGTGTAAGTTTGTGTTGGGGGGGGGGGGGGGGGTGCTAAAAATATAGGGCTTGGTCTCTCTGTGTCTCCCTGTCTGGTCTCGTGTTAAATTTTAATAGACTGCTGTAGCATGCTGCATGCTAAAGAGCCTGCACCACCGTGGCGTGCAGACAGGGGGCGCCTGCGTGCGGACACGCAACAGTAGAGGGAGAAAACCGCTCACCTCTGCCATGGCGTTTTTTTGTTTGTGTACGGTTGCACAGGTTTTTACAGCCCGTGGTCCTGCATCAGGACATTAATCAGCATGAAGCTGTTGTAAGTGTTGTTAAAGTGCTGTGTGGTCACGGGGGAATATTTACGGCATGTTTCACATTCTCTGCTATAAAACAAGCCCAGCTGTTGATGACTGGGACTGGTTGTTTCACCAGCACTCTGACTTATTTAACCCCACACCTGAGAGGCATTTTTGGCCTCCAAACATGGACCGCGTCTCTTCCTCGTTTGTGGGAACGCGCGTGAGCGCTTTAATGATTTGCTGAGTGTTTTGTGGTTTCCCCCCGTATCCGTCTCGTGTGTGTGTGTGTGAAGTAGTGCGTGATGCCGGGGGTGTTGCGGTTGAGCGGTCCGTGTGTGTGGTGGGCCATCTGTGCGGTGTGTGTCACCACGGTACAGGATGAGTGTCAGCGGTCGACCTGAACGCTCTGCGTGAGCGTGTGGCGTGAGATCCTCACCATTCTATCCCCGACATGTTTGGCTTGGCCGTGTGGCTCTCCCATTGGTCGCCTCGAGGCTCGTCGACGAAGACAACCAATGAGGCCCATGGGCGAGATCCAGGAGTGGCACGGGTATCCGCCTCACGCTCCGGCTCTCAACCCCACGCACCTGCTGTAACGTGGGGCCCCTCCTAGGGGGTGCGTGGGGGGGCAGGCTCCTCGTGTGAAGGTCTACGCCTAACCGCTCATCATGAACACACACCATGATGGCGACGTGGACTCACGTTCAGGGACGGCTTTAAAAAACGGAATGTTGCGTTTGGCCTTGATTTGTCATACACCAGATGGTTCAAAGAAGGAAGGAGAACAAATGCTACCAAAGTGATATCCTGTGTGTGTGTGTGTGTGTGTGTGTGTGTGTGTGTGTGTGTGTGTGATTGTTGCGGAGGACCTTGTACCAGTGCTGGCAGCGCTTCTGAGAATAAAACGCTCCAGCATCTTATCCGGCACGCTGCCTTTCTGCAGTTTGGGTTTGCACCAGGATTTAGCACAATGCCAGCCAAATTAATCTGCTAGCGCTACGCTAACAAGGCCGTAATTACCGCACAAGCCCCTCCCACCCGGCCACGCCGCCTCTGGGTTACTTCTGCATCCCCTTCCCGACGCTCCAATCACTTCCTTCTCTTCGTTTTATTACATTTACTTTTACTGGACTCGGCAACATTGTCACTTAAGTAATGTCAACGAATCCCCACGTCGACACCATTTTCCTCTCCAGTAAGTAGTGTGCAGTGATTTTTCTTTGTCCTTGTAATTGAACTCAGGTGAGGTGAGTGTAATCAGAGCCACTGCTCCGCGTGTGGGACACCGTTACTGCCTCAACAGAGAGGCAGGTCAGCATAGCACCACCATGATGCTGAATGGTGCAGGCAGTGGAGGAAGGTGCTCCCCCTAGAGGAGGGCCAGTGCATCACTCGGCAGTGCCGTCTGTGCCACACGCACACTTATACACACAAACACACACACAACGTTATCTAGGAGAGGACGGTGGACGCACCCACGATGCCCGAGGTCTCTCATCCTGTGCTCCAACACAGCGTAGTGGAATTAGCGGCAACGTGCAGACCTCAGACGGAACTGAATCTCTCCTAAGCTCGTGTTGCTGTCCCGTCGTGTTTTTTTGCACGGACACAGAGCCACGAGAACGTGGAAGGCGGGTCAGAATGTGCAGCAGCCTAGCTTCCCTGTGTGAGCAGCCATCTTGGTGAGGTCGCGCTGGCAATTCTGGCAATGCAGCATAACTGAAGAAAGTTTTTCTCCCTTCCTGTGTGCAGTTCCTCCACAGTTCCTGAAGAGGCCCGCCAACACTTACGCCCGCGAGGCCATGGACGTCCTGTTCGAGTGCGAGGTCACCGGCTCCCCCGCGCCCACCATCAGATGGTTGAAGAACGGCGACGCCGTCATCCCCAGCGACTACTTCAGGATGATCGTAAGTGCACGTCCCCCCCACGCCTCTGCTGGGAGAAGGCGAGTCGGTGTGAGACTGCGTGGAGATGGGATGAGACCCGGCTGTCTGTGCCTTTTGTAGAAGGAGCAGAACCTGCAGGTGCTTGGACTGGTGAAGTCAGACGAGGGCTTCTACCAGTGCCTGGCGGAGAACGAGGCGGGGAACACCCAGGCCACTGCCCAGCTCATCATACTGGACCAAGGTACGTCCAGCTGGGCTCGTGGGTGTGTGGATGCATATTTAAATGTATGCCGTTGGATCAGCCAAGCCTGCAGGGAATGATGGACAAACGTCTGTCCTATCCAAAAAGAGTGTAATCTGTTTTCAAATTCTTAAGTGAATTGACCAGTAATCACAGATAACTACATACATTTATATATATGACTGGGTCACAGTAATAGTGTTTAGTTACCTTCAGAGGGTTATCAGCTGAAAAGCTACTGATGCCATTTTTTAAATCTGCAGTTATTTTTAAGTCTTGCTAATTAAGGGACCTCTCTAATTTAATTGCTAGCACACTGCAGACTTGCTCACAGCAGTGGCCCATGACCCACATTTCACGGAGCCTGCTCTGAGTTTTCCTCGAGTCGTGCATGATCGGCCGTCGTAACACGTCAGTCCTCTCCACTGATATCGTTTCTGAGCTTTAAGCGACTTGGCATGGGGCTACGTGTCGCCCCCTGCACTGGCTGAAAGGATGGATATCTAATGCTAATAGAAGGTCATATTAATCTGAATGTCTTTTTGGCAACTGGGTGTTTGGGACCTCGGAGATTAGTGAAATGAATCCTCTGGCACTAGGGGAGAGTATTGAGGTTAATCCAGTATTGGTGTGAGTGAGGTGGTCAGTGTCATTTGCTCCCTTCCTGTCAGGGCCACCTGTTCTGTGTGTGTGTGTGTGTATGTGTGTGTGTGTATGTGTGTGTGTGTGTGTGTGTGTGTGTGTGTGTGTGTGTGTGTGTGTGTTTGGCCTGGAGCTAAATGCTGTGTCTGAGTTGACTTGCCGCCCATGGTTCCTGTCTCCTGGCCCTCCTCCGACACTGTGGTTCCATCTCTCTCATCTCCTGCCGGTGCTCAGTGTGCTCATGTCCTTAGTGTGGACAGAGAGATGCATGCTGTCATGGTTTCACTCGTGCCCCTGTCAACAGGAGTCATGCCAGGAGCCCTCCCAAAGCCCTTTGTGACCTGGGTCGTCTTCTGTGCCCACTGTAGCCTGTGCTTCGTTTAGACATTTGGGCTGTGTCCATTTCGGAAGGTCCTCGTGGGTCAGCTGACTCAGTTGAGCGTTTGTGTTGCAGCAGAAATGGAGGAATAAACTGTAGACCCCTAAAATTCCCTGTGTTGAGTGACACTTCAGTTCTCTCGTCTCATCTGTGCTGAGGAAAGTTGGTGATATTTAACCTCCTGCTTCAGAGTCCGTATTGGCCGGGGCTGATGATCCATACCCGTGCTGTCGGTCCACAGCTGTTGTTAGTTCTTCCTTCAGAGCGTTGCCGGCCCGCGCCACATTCGCATGGTTCCAGTCCGAGCAGGACGGTCCACGATTCCGACCGCATGATCTGGAGCCGGACCAGGCGCAGGCAGTAGGGAGAAAAGGAGTGCTGTGTGCGTCTGAGCCCGAACGGCTCGTGAAACCGCCCTGGCCGGGACTGGATGGCGTCCAGGCTAAAGCAGCGTGGTGTTCTCTTAATGAAGTCGGACGCTGACGCAGACTCGGGGCGTAATGAGAGCCACCTGTGTGTCGCCCATGCTTCGCTTTTAATTGCTCGGTTCTGTATCCTGTCTGGAGGGCCGAGACGACCGCAACTGAAATTTCACCTTGAAAACGAATGGCCCCTTATAAACAGAAAATGCATGGAAAACATACCCGCGATGCAGCCATCGGCATGGCGGAACGCCGTCGTGAAGATGTTGGCGTTTCCTTCCCACGTCTGATCCTTTCCAGGAAGATGAGGAGTACTCTGTTTGTTTTTTTTGTCTTCTAGGAATGGCTCTGTAAACGGAGCAGTGCAGGGTCTTTTATGCGTGTGGATATTCGCCGAGGGGCTCTGTGTCTTCACGGCGTGCCGACGGTAAACGTTCCGCTCCTGCAGTGCCACGACGCTTATGCGGCCGGGCGGGCGTGGCCTTGGCACGCGGTAAACGCGGGAACGCGGGCACGTGGGCGTGTGCTACACTGGGCTCAGGAGGCGTTGGCCGCCGGCGTGGAGAGGCGTCTCCGTGGAGAGGAGTCTCCTCTGACGCTCACGTCCTCGTGAGCGGAGCCGTCAAGGTGTCTTCAAGTTGCCTTTGTCCCTTCCTCTCTTGTGCTGTGACAGGCTGTTATTACCTACAGCTGCGTTCCTCCACTGCTCTGGGTTATTTAGCTTTTCCTGCCTGATCCTCGGAAAACACACTCGTGGTTGTTGATGAGGATGAAAGGTACTCCAGGTGCCGAATACACGTCCAGTATCCCTAATTGAGTTTGCACCTGGGATTTATGCCCCCTGAACCTGGATGGCTGCTTTCTAACTTGACATTTTTGCTTCAATTTCTAACTGGCCGTTACACGTTTGAACGTGGTAGTCAAATTTGCAAGGATCGCAGACAGTCCTATAAACTGGGTTGTATAAAGAAGTTAATAAGCGCCGTTTCATGATGTGCAGAACGCTGATAAGTGCAGGAATGGGCCCGCACACTCGTGGTTAGGCTCTCGTTTTGTTTGAACTTGTTTATTTGCTTCTTATTTCAAACCATATTTGCATTTGAATGCTTGCTTTTCTTCATTTCAGCTCGTGTTTCCGTGTCTGCTGTGGGGCTTGGGTGTGGCTGTGTGTGGAGAGTGAGGAATTTTCCACCCGTGCGAATAGGGTGCTCAGTCTCCCTGAGACTCTCTCAGCGGGTGGTGGTGGTGGTGGGGTGGGTGGGGTTTGTTGAGAAAAGCAGACCAGACAGGCCAATAGAAGCCTATTTCAGCATGTATTTCTCAGTATGTAATGACTGCTTGTATACCACACAGAGAGAAGCTGTGGTACAGGGAACAGCCTTGCAGTACCGCATTCTAGCTAGTCCCGCCCACTCTCCCAGTGACATCACACCATCTCTGCTCGTGTCCTTCTGGGGGGGGGGGGGGGGGGGGGTCGGGTTCAGCGCCTGTATGGGCATCATCGGCATATTCATATTCGTGGATGTCGCTGGGGTCGGTGGGCTGACCAATCAGAGCGTGAGTTGGGGGACCCCGGTGTGCAGTCTCATCACTGGCGTCCCTTTCATTGCCTCTGCTCCGGCGCTGCTCGGCTGTGTCGTGGAAAGGCAACGTCTCCTCGGAGGACTGTCTCGGTTTTCATGTGACGCGTAAACTAGGCCTGTGTGGCCAACACAGCTAATGGATGAGTTTGTTATTTATAGCAGCAAAAAGACGCTTGCAGCATGTTTTTCCACCAGCTCTCGTCTTTACAGGGCTGGCTGGTTAGAATCTGAGGCTCTACGTGCTTCATTTGCTTTCAGGATGGCAGGTCTTAATCAACGTACTTCCTGTGAATGAAGCGTTAGAATGCCAGTTGACCCGACGAAAACCAGGAGACACTTCAAACCCGCTGTGCTACAGTATGTGTTGCCATGCCAGCTTTTGGTGAAACGGCCTGCGGTGTGTGTTTGTGTGTGTGTGTGTGTCTGTGGGTTTATCTGCCTGCCATTGCAAAGCTGCCCCCTCAGTGATGGACGTCATAGGTCCACACCACTCGAGGTCAGCGGCTGAGCTCTGGCCTCCGATGACATGGTGGCCAGTGATGATGGAGCGAAAGTTATCATGACTGAGCTGCAGCTGCATGCTTGGGGATCAGCAGCCTGACACACACACACACACACACACACACACACACACACACATACACACGGCGATCCTGCGGAGAGGACACATCTGGTGGACGTCAGCGTGGAGAAGGCGGTTAAAGAGTGTATGCAGCAGTATTGCGTGTCTGATTGGTGTAGTTCAGCGAGCATGCAGCAGTATTGCGTGTCTGATTGGTGTAGTTCAGTCAGCATGCAGCAGTATTGCGTGTCTGGTGTAGTTCAGCGAGCATGCAGCAGTATTGCGTGTCTGATTGGTGTAGTTCAGGTGGCATGCAGCAGTATTGCGTGTCTGATTGGTGTAGTTCAGGTGGCATGCAGCAGTATTGCGTGTCTGATTGGTGTAGTTCAGGTGGCATGCAGCAGTACTGCGTGTCTGATTGGTGTAGTTCAGCGAGCATGCAGCAGTATTGTGTGTCTGATTGGTGTAGTTCAGGTGGCATGCAGCAGTATTGCGTGTCTGATTGGTGTAGTTCAGCGAGCATGCAGCAGTATTGTGTGTCTGATTGGTGTAGTTCAGGTGGCATGCAGCAGTACTGCGTGTCTGATTGGTGTAGTTCAGGTGGCATGCAGCAGTACTGTGTGTCTGATTGGTGTAGTTCAGGTGGCATGCAGCAGTACTGCGTGTCTGATTGGTGTAGTTCAGCGAGCATGCAGCAGTATTGTGTGTCTGATTGGTGTAGTTCAGGTGGCATGCAGCAGTATTGCGTGTCTGATTGGTGTAGTTCAGGTGGCATGCAGCAGTACTGCGTGTCTGATTGGTGTAGTTCAGCGAGCATGCAGCAGTATTGCGTGTCTGATTGGTGTAGTTCAGGTGGCATGCAGCAGTATTGCGTGTCTGATTGGTGTAGTTCAGGTGGCATGCAGCAGTACTGTGTGTCTGATTGGTGTAGTTCAGGTGGCATGCAGCAGTACTGCGTGTCTGATTGGTGTAGTTCAGCGAGCATGCAGCAGTATTGTGTGTCTGATTGGTGTAGTTCAGGTGGCATGCAGCAGTATTGCGTGTCTGATTGGTGTAGTTCAGGTGGCATGCAGCAGTACTGCGTGTCTGATTGGTGTAGTTCAGCGAGCATGCAGCAGTATTGCGTGTCTGATTGGTGTAGTTCAGGTGGCATGCAGCAGTATTGCGTGTCTGATTGGTGTTCGGGGGATGGGAGGGCTCTCGGCCCGGAGCGTGCGGTGACGAGTTCCACAAACACAGGTCACCTTGTGCCACCCGTGTTCTCCACACCCTCCTAAGGTCCTCCCGCTATTGCATTAAAAATATGAATCCAATATGGAAGGTTAGGTGTTACTTCGTAAACGTGGCTATTTTTGCGGTATAAAGATATTTCATTTTGTACCCTGGGTTTCAAACCTTCATTCTGCTGTTTTTCTCACAAAGTGAAAAAAGCTTTCTGACAACTTTCTTCATTGAAAATGCAGTTGGAAGGAGAACAAAATGTGTGAAAACCCCTTATAACAAAGGCAGAAAACGAGCATCCGTGAAGGCACCCGTGCTCAGTGAACCTCGTCATATTAGCAGGGCAGTCGAACAAAAGGCCATTACTGGGGGATTTGTGGTAGCAAAACAGAACCAACAAAATTGGCTTCGGCTGTTACCAGCCCAGTGTTTATGGAGCTGCTGTCGGCCAATTTAATCCAAAAAAGAGCCTGCTTTAGTGCTCTCTCCGTGAATATACTGGTGGTGGTAGAAAAGAGATGTTCATTCAAATTAGGCTCCGCCTGTAGTGTCTAATCAGACAACTAGGGGCATTGGGCTGCAGAGTCTAATCAGACAACTAGGGGCATTGGGCTGCAGAGTCTAATCAGACAACTAGGGGCATTGGCCTGCAGAGTCTAATCAGACAACTAGGGGCATTGGGCTGCAGAGTCTAATCAGACAACTAGGGGCATTGGGCTGCAGAGTCTAATCAGACAACTAGGGGCATTGGCCTGCAGAGTCTAATCAGACAACTAGGGGCATTGGGCTGCAGAGTCTAATCAGACAACTAGGGGCATTGGGCTGCAGAGTCTAATCAGACAGCTAGGAGCATTGGGCTGCAGAGTCTAATCAGACAACTAGGGGCATTGGGCTGCAGAGTCTAATCAGACAACTAGGGGCATTGGGCTGCAGAGTCTAATCAGACAGCTAGGAGCATTGGGCTGCAGAGTCTAATCAGACAACTAGGGGCATTGGGCTGCAGAGTCTAATCAGACAACTAGGGGCATTGGGCTGCAGAGTCTAATCAGACAACTAGGGGCATTGGGCTGGTGCATGGTCCTGGACCTTTCACATCATTGATGTGTGCCATTGATATGGGGACAGGACTGGACCAGTGCAGTGGAGGAACTGGAGAAAGATTGGGGATTTGAGGAGGACGTGAAAGGTTGCAGAGCAAAGTGGAGATTTAGCAGGTGGGCAAGGGGGTGGGGACTCGAAACCCTGTGAGATTGGACTAGGGAGGGGGTTGGGTCTGCACACCAGATGGGCCTCTACCTCTCCCCCCCAGCACAGGACGAAGTCCCCCTGCCAGCAGCATGCTGCGACCCATAATCCCATGCTCTCATGCTGGGAGGCACGTCCCGCCATGGAGTCAGCACCTGCCCCGAGTTACCCCGCCCCACCTCTTTCATCTCCCAAACCAGGCGTGCGGGATGTCCGAGGGGACGCTGCCTCGTTCCCCCTCACTCGAGACAGCGGCTTCCAAACCTTTAATCTCAGTAGCAGCGTCCTTGCATATTCATGGTATTTACTGTAGCGTCAGCGCCCTGGGGCGGAGCAAAGACCCGCCCCGCTGTGCCGGTGCCTCTTCTGCATCAAATGCAAAACCAGAGCGCCACAGGCCAGCCCCTCCCTCTACAGTACAATAAGGTACTTTCAGACCAGTTTCCAACTACACAACCACGGACAGCTATGACAAATACGAAACCATGAACGCCTACTGAAGGCACCTGAGCTGTTCGGGTCTGTTTGTTCATTATGGTTGTGAATGAGCATTCATCGTGTGATTCTGATGCTGTCAGCGTGGGACTCTATTGTGGTGGACCGGGAGGGACTACGGGAAACCTGTTAAGAGAAACGGAGATCTGCTTGATGATGAGATCTGGTGACAGACGGACGTGGTCGTCCAGGTTCACTTCAGCCAGCTGATGGGGCGATAGCCAAAACCAGACAAAGAGGAGAGATGTGCGGTTTGATATCTTCAAACACGGGCCGCTCATGCGTTGTGATTTATCCATTGTCTGCACATCAAAAGCTTGTCCAAATGTCACGGGGCTGGTTGTCAGAGTTGGCCTTATCGGGTGTTATTATCAGAAAAGCACAAAACGAATGTGAAACTTGGAACACCTAAAAACGATGAGTATCACTTCCACATGTCGTCAGCGTTTTTTCAGTTCAGCCCGTCCGACAACATGTGCCACAGGATTACGAATCAATGCATTATAATTACTCCTGTGAAAGCGTGAGATGGAGATGGCCGTAATCCCCACTCATATATAATCAGTGTCTGACTGGGGATGATTACGGAGATGAAACTGCCTAATGAAGCGTCCCGTTTGCTCTGCATATCCAGTGTCTCTTCCATGTCCCGCACTCGGGCCTCGTTCATCCCGCCTCTCTCCTGAGATCGACGCGGCGATTACACGCATGACTCCATGTCGGTCTATGCTCGATCGCGTCGCGAGCATGTGGCCGAGAGGGGGAGCGTCAGTCTTGAAGTCGGCGTAGTCGGAGGTTGTGACGTTCGGCACAAGAAGGCTTTAGAGTCTTTATCACTCCTCTGATATGCTCAGATGCTAGAAGCTTAGTTTTTTTTTACATTTCAAGTTCACCATCTCATCCTGATCAGTGATCTGTTCCATTTAGCTTTAACATCTGCCATTAATAAGACTCGGCCGCCATCTGCTCAGGCGACACCAACAGTTGCTCTCCGCTATGAATAGAGTGAATATGAATCTTCTGCCGCTCAGCAACATGTGTTGCCGGGAACGTGGAAAACGATCGAGACAGATACTGGGGGGGGGGGATGGCCTGACGGAGGGGCGGAGCTCCTGCCCTTCCCATGCTGCCTTCGTGCGGCTCAGCCCCGCCCTCGACTTTGCCTGGGCTCTTGGCGTCGTTCATCGGAGATCGAGCCCGTGCGACTCACTGGAACTGGCCTGAGAGGGAGGAGACCCCTGGTGCCGAACCGCGGAGGGTTCCTGAGGCCCTGGGGAGTGTGTTTCAGGCCCAGGAGATGGAGACATTAATGCTAGGACAACGGGACTTGGTGCCGCTACCAAGCGAAACTTCAGAAACCCATTCAAAAGACGAATGCAGTCTGCCATAGATCTCAGCCACTGCCAGAATGGTTAAATGGCGACTCTTTGTAGAATCCTATAATTGCTGCAACTAATGCTTAATTTTCTCTCTGCTTAATGGGTCGTATGATTTAGGGAAGGCTATTGGATAATGGAGCTCACCACTCATGTGCTTTATTTTACAGTTGGCTATCATCTGTCTTTTTGGCTTAATGTTCCCTGTAGTTGTCTGACCAAGACTGAACTGAGTGTGTGTCAAAAGAAGGGGTTTCCAGTCTAAATGCAGCACTGGCAGTGTAATAACTGTCAGTAGTGAGTCCCCTAGGAAGTGTTGATTAGTGAGCAGTGTCACTGGTTATTAGCCAGTAATGGGGGGAGGATGCTACAACATCTTTTCTATTAGAGTAATACTTTCACACATACATATGAATTTTTTAAATGGAACCAATTAACAGAAATAAATCTGCTTAAAGAACACACTAATGCATTAAACAAACTCCATGAACAATATAGAAATAAATAAAGGACAGCCAGTGTCAGAGTTGCTTTATTTTAAACAATTTTGCAAGGAGTCTTAGTCAGAAGGTGTGTGGTTGCTGAAATCTTGGTGGGGCCATCACCTTTAGTGAATCGCAGTGGGTGACTAATTACAAGACTCCTTCCAAGTTTTCACACTGATCCCAGGTCTGTATTGCGCTGCATGAGAACCACTATGATGGGCATAATTTGGCAGCCAGTCGCTTTGTGCAAAGGTAGCCAGCCAGAAACGAGCAGTGATCAGTGTGTTACTGTTGCAGAAGAATTCATTCTTTTCGGGATTAGCGAGTGTATGATTGAGATTACGGTACTGCAGGCTCAGGTGGTTCTGAAGTAGTTCTACGCTGTTGGTTTTGTCTGTGTGATGGGGGAAACCTAAATGTAAATGGATACAATAATCTATGTGGTCTTTTTTCTTTTTCTCCTTCAGAAAAGAACAACGTATTCTGTTTCTTTAGAAATGTATTCACGTCGTTAAAATATTTAGTGGCAGTTTGCTCCTTCCTTTGGGGAAGGGATAAAAGCGTGTCTCATCTGGCAATGTGGCCAGGTCCGCTCTCCACCAGACAAGGGGTGGTGGTGGTGGTGGTGGTGGTTGCTGGGTGCAATCGGGAGGTCGGTGGAGTTGAAGCACAGCCTCTCCGCACTGTGGTGGGGTTCTGGACACGACTCTGGCTGACCCTGCTGCAGGGTAATCGTGTTGCCTGCATGGTCATATGTTTTTCCCCTTAACCTCAGTCAAGGGATCCGATTAAATCTGACCATAGTCGTGACTTTTCTGAAGGCATTCCTAGATGACTGGTTCTTGGCTGATTCTTGTTCCTAGATGACAGAGAGCAGCCTTTGCCACATGTGTTATAAAAGGGATTATTTGGAATGGCTGTGTTGCCAAAATCTGCTCCAGTAAAACCAATGGCAGCAGTACATTTTAAGACGTTTCTCCAGTTTCACCGCGTTAGTGGAAAACGAGAATAAGACGTGTGTATATTCGACCGCATATCCTTCCATGGGCCCGGACACGAAATGCTTCACATATCTGTTTGAAGGATGTGAGGCTTATTGTGGGAGGCCATGCCAGCCCTGGACGTATGGTAGTTATTAAGATGGATAGCTGTGTGCTGTCTGACTCACTCCTGTTCCTCCAGTTAAAACTGATCTCAGACCTGCCTTGTGGTTGTAAACCAGACATGTCTTCACTCAGAACTCCATCCTTTCTCTGCATTTCAGCCCCCACTTTCCCATTTTTGCTTTGCTCCAGTTGAATTTTTTTTTCCTTTGGTGTAGATTTGCTGGTGTGACGACTCCATTATGGTATTTCTGTTGATCATGTATAATCCCCTGTCATGGATGTCTTTTTGTTATGCTTTGATTTTTCTTTCTGTTTTCCTCTGCTTGGTCTATTTATTTATGTTTTATTTGTTTTGCCCTATTCTCCTGATTTCTTTCCGACTCCACCGTCCTGCTCCGCCCCTCCACACCTCACGCTCCTCTCTCATCGCCTCACCCCTCCCACTTTGCTCCGCCCACTCCACACACCCATACCGCACTCAAAGATGTAGCCACGCCCTCCCCCTCCCCCCCACTGACCCATGCCCCTGCTGACCGTGTGACACCAGGCACGGCGGGTGGAGCTGGCCCCGGCAGCGTGCCCTCCGCCCCTCGCGACGTCGTGGCTTCACTCGTCTCCACCCGCTTCATCAAGCTGACCTGGCGCCTGCCGCTCGAACCCCACGGCGATGACATCACCTACTCCGTCTACTACGGCCTGGAGGGCGGGAAAAGGTGAGGAGCGCTGCTCCGACCGAGAACGTCGTGCCTTTGTGGTTCTTACGAATGCGGTTCATAAGCTCCGTGTCGTGTTCTCACCTGCGACCCCCACACAGGGAGCGGACGGTGAACACCAGTCGTCCAGGAGAGATGCAGGTCACCATTCAGAATCTCCGGCCAGACACCAAGTACGTCTTCCGAGTGGTGGCACAGAACAAGCACGGCCCGGGGGAGAGCTCACCCCCACTGAGGGTGGCCACCCAGCCGGAAGGTAAGGGCTCCACCTTGGCCAGTCTCCGCCCACGCGCGGCACCCTTCCCCCTGCTCGAGGCGCTCGCGAGTGGGGTTTAGTACTCCTTAGGCTTCGATGTGAGCTTGACTGCTCTCGTTCTGGGGCTCAGCGCTGGGGCTTCCAGCGTGGGGCCAGTGTCCTTCCGGCTGGCGTGCAGAGAGCCTGCTGTCTGGGTCAGTGTGTGTCCTTGGTTTGAGCTCGCAGAAGTGCTGCGTACCACGTCCCCGCTGGGATTCCGGCCCTCGGGGGGGAACCCGGTCCCAGGGGCGAGCTGAGCTGACCGATTAATGATCAGGGATTAAAGTGCTCACCTGCTTCAAGAGACGAGACCTCCACAACAGCCCGTCCCGTGACCCCTATGAACGCCACATGTGCATACACACACACACACACACACACACACACACTCTGACACTAAAATACACAGTCCCTCTCACACTTATCCGCACACCACACAGTCCTGTGAGATCCCGTCTCAAAAGTGCAGAAACTGATATAAGAAGTACAAGTCTGTGTAACGCAGATAAACTGGTGTCATTTCTCACTAGTCATTTAAGCTCTTCCCCAGAGTTGGTAATCATAGTTTACCTAATGGCTCATTTAATGCATTCGGTTCACTGAATCCGGCTGACGCCAGAGACCTCCTAACACGACAGACATGATTAGTGAGCAGCGATCTTTGTGCCAGGACTACGAATCTAGAGTTATTACAGAACACGTCCAAATGGGCCGGTCTTCCACTGATCTTCATTCTATGTGAATGAGATGATATTTAACTTGATTTAAGGTGCTGAGTGTCTTGTGGCAGCCATCTTAGTTTGTCATTGGCTGCGCCTAGCAGCTCGATGGCCAGACCACTGTTTTATTCTCATCATAGTGCTAAGATAACGTAATCAAATTCCCGTCACGCTGGAGGAATGTGCCGCTATTCCTGAGGTGCCTGTGCGTCCTGTGGCGTCGTCGGCCACTGGCTGGAACCCTTTGTGCGCTTTGCGTTGACGAGGCGATTTTTTTTTTACGTTAGCCTTGTGTATCTGTGTCACAAGCAGGTTACCTAAAGCGGACAAAGGAGGCATTTGTTTTTCACCTGACCTTTGACCCAAAGGTGTTTGGAACGCATGCTGTCAAGTGCGGTTGTTGGATTATTCAAACGTGCACTGTGTTCTTCCCTTGCACGCCCAGTCCAAGTGCCAGGACCCGCCCCAAACTTCCACGCCACGGTGCTGTCCCCGTCCTCCGTCAGCCTGAGCTGGGACAAGCCCGTCACGGGCAACGGCGAGATGCAGAGCTACAAAGTGTACTACATGGAGAAAGGCCTGGGCATGGAGAAGGTAACTCCGCCTGCGATGAAGGTGTAGATTATTAGAGCGGGTGGTGTTCATCTCACCCGTGCTGTGCACTAGACGGCTGAAGTCTTCCCCTGTTTGGGTACAGGACATTGAGGTTAGCGGACTGTCCTATACCATGACCGGGCTAAAAAAGTTCACGGAGTACAACTTCAGGGTCGTGGCCTACAACAAGCACGGTCCCGGGGTCTCCACGGAGGACGTAGCAGTGCGGACCTACTCAGACGGTATGTGACAGGACGCCGTCTTGATCCCTCTCACACAGGACGTCTGGTTTGGTTTATCCCTGACCTTTGTTTCTCCGAGCACTCGGTCGCAATACGTTCCGCAGATCTGGTCCCATTTTTTCTGCCAGTTGAGGCAGAGCAGTCCATTTTTCTGGAGTCTGACCCGTGTGAAATCGCCCTCGTGTGTGATGTTCCATGGTGCCTGTCTGTCTCCACTGGATTGTGTGCTGACTAGCTTCTTCTCCCCCAGTCCCAAGCTCGCCGCCGCAGAACCTGACCGTGGAGGTACTGAACTCGAAGGTGAGCAGGACCGGCAGACCGGGCTCTAACCGCGCACCATTTCCACCCTCCTGTCTCTTCCCTGCTGCCGAGCTGTCGCAAAACCTTACACCCAATCACTCTCGCCTCGCACCCCCACTCACCCCCACTCACCCCCGGCCCCTCTCCCTCACCCGCCGCTTAGGAAAATAATTGATATTTTCTTAGTGTGCCGGGAGGATAGATCCCTTCCTGTTGCAAGACCCATTTACGAGTCCATTTGCCCTTCCAGACGAGTGGCCGGATTGTCTCTCCAGCTCAGAGTAGCGGAGGTGACGGCACCCACTGTAGTGTGGTGCGCTTAGTTTGAGGTCCACGTGCACACACACACACACACACACACACACACATTTACATATTTTAATGGGGGCTTATGGGTGAGTAATTGACACCGCGTCATGGTGAGGGGGGCTTTGCTCTGGCTGTTGAAATTAATTCCCAAACAGAAGGTTTTCCCTTTACTCGCCGTGATGAATGGGGGAGGGGGAGTTAATTGGTAGGATCTTCTGGCCCGTGTCAGAGCTCCTCTGCGTGGCCCCGAGCTGGAAAGTTCTGGAACGGATCAGCTCGGTGTCAGGGCGTGTGGGCGGCCCCCTTCTCCACAGGCTGCATCTTTACTGCACACCAGCAGCCCAGACCCCCCCCCCCCCCCCCCCCCCCGTCCTTTGGAAGGAAAAACACAACAATAACAGAACCACTTAATAAATGGACCCTGGGACGAGTAGACAAGGGAGGGTCTAAAGCGGTCGCACACTTGTTGTCGGTTTAATGTGGCTTATTCCACCCAGCCTATGGGAACATAGGCGGGGCATCGTTAATTAAGTCCCCGCCCACCTCGGACTCCCCGACGCTATCCCAGCATGCCTCGCAGGCCCATATCTACCGTTGGGCTGCTGGGTCTGGCTCTCCACAGCGTGTATTATTCATGGGCTCAGCCCGGCGAGCCTTCACCCCCCCCCACCCCATGCCCTTTGCAGCGAGGCCCTTAGCGAATAAACATGCGCATGTTTTATGGGGGGGGGCGGGGGGGTACACTCTCTAATGGCCACCGCGGGGGAACAGTAGCTCAGGTCAGATGCCTCCACATCGACCTGTTACTATGGTGATCCCCCCCACCCCCACTGAAAGCAGGTACAGGATTTCATGAATTGAATATTCCTCTCTGCACCACAGGGCTCTTTTGTGCCTGATTAGATCATTTAATGGATTGTTATTGGTCTAGTCATACAGCAATAATAAAAGGGCTTATGCACACTGCGTGACATCTCCTGTAGAGAAATGTGAAGGCTGTTTGTGAGGATTGATCTGAATTGCCCGTAGAGCTTTATGGTCCGATGGCAGCCTCCGCCTGCAGAGGCTCAAAACGGCGAGATCGCCGGCTACAAGATCCGCTACAGGAAAAGCCCGCGGAAGAGTGAGGTTTCGGAGATCACCTCAGGAAACCAGCTCAGTCAGCTCATAGAGGGTAAGCACTCTAAAAGACGGCGTGTTTAGTGTGGTGATGTGTGTGTATACTGCTTCGCAGGTTCACGGGGCGGGACCGTCGCCCTTCGAGCGGACGTCGTGTTGGCCTTGGGAGAATCCCTCAGTCTTCTACTCCTCCAGGCAGACGCACTCTGTCTGCAGTGCCCGCGTCTTTCACCGTTAACGAGAAAGAATCAGAAGTGGAAATTGAATGAAGTTTAAACAAAATTGGTGCAACTTTGCAGCGGTTCGCAACAAAGGAGGAACTTGTGGGTGGAGGTGTCGTCTCGGGGGTGTCGGGGTGTGTTAGCAAATGCGGGCGCACTGATTAATATTTGAAAGCAATGACGACCGCTATGACGTCTTTACAGATGGGACGTGTGTCCCACACATTTAAATTCCAGAGCAGACCCAAGGCGCTCTGCTAGCGATGCGTCCAAGTTCCCGCCCCCCCTGTCCTCCATCCACCAATCAACATAGCTGTGCATCTTTGGTGTTCCATGGCTATGTAAAACAGCATAGATTGCAAAAGTAGGATTTTTGGGTGCAAATTATAGGCAGAGAGCCTTTATCTGGCTTGACTAAAATCCTGAGGACAGGATCTCGGGCCACCGATCGATCTTGAGTTGATATTGTTGGGGTAACGTGTCTGGGTGAAGCATGAAGGTGGTTGTGCTTATTTCACCCACAGGGTTGAGCCCTAAATTACTGGTAGAGGGAAATGGCTCTCATTAATCCAGGAACCCCACAGACAAAATGCTGGAAGGTTTTTATTTCCTGTCCTCTTCCTAAAGGCCATAAAAGGGCACCCAGCGGTTCACTTCCTGCCTTGATTTGTGGTGGTACCTTCAGACCGCACAGAGCGTAAAAGTGACAAACTGCTTTATTGTGACTCTCAGGTTTACAGCGCGGCACAGAATACACGGTCCGCGTGTCTGCGATGACTGTCAATGGTACTGGGCCCGCCACCGACTGGATCACCACGGAGACCTTCGACAGCGACCTGGATGGTAAAAGAGTGACACCGAACCATGGCAACTATAGGGCGGCATTGCTGGAGGTGTCCTGACCAATGTTCTGTGTGTGTGTGTGTGTGTGTGTGTGTGTGTGTGTGTGTGTGACACAGAGTCTCGAGTGCCAGACGTGCCGGGCTCCTTGCACGTGCGGCCACTTGTGAACAGCATCGTGGTGAGCTGGTCTCCCCCAGAGAGCCAGGACATCGTGGTCAGGGGTTACATCATCGGCTATGGCGTAGGAAGCCCACACGCCCAGAACATTAAAGTAGACTATAAACAGAGATACTACAGCATTGAGAATCTCGGTGAGTTCCTCCTCTATGGATTTGCCACTGCGGTTTTAATAACCAAGGTAGGAAGTTATTAACATGGAAAGAATTTAGGTGCATATTATTAATTTGGGTAGAAACATGCAGTGCTTAGTTTTTTTTTCTCCAGCATGATGAAAAACATTCCTTATTCATTTAGATTTTCTACAGAGACGCATTAAAGTATGTATGTTTTACCCATTAGCCTCATAAATGTGATTAAATGACTGATTACATTTGAAAGAATTTTCTAGTAAACATATTTCACACTGGAAGCTAGGGTAAGGAGGGGATTGATGGGTGGGCGTTTGACAACTCCAAGTCACTCAACCCTGGGGTAATTAAATTGGGAGGGTTTAAATTGAAAAAAGAATCATGCACAGAAATTGTGCATAATTGAAGCTTTCATAATTTGCCTAATTGCATGAGAAAGAGAATCAATGATGGTGTTTAAATATGCACCCCCACCATGATGATGAACATGAGAGGGGCTCCCGAGGTCTGGGCCTTGATTAGCTAAATCGCTTCCTCCTTCTGCCCGCCAGATCCCAGCTCACACTACGTGATCACCCTGAAGGCCTACAACAACGTGGGCGAGGGCATCCCAGTGTACGAGAGTGCCATCACGCGACCCCAGTCAGGTGGGCACCCCGCAGACGAAGCTACCACCACCGGCCTCGGCCTCCGACCAGAGCCATGAAGGCCTTCCAACTGGGCCGCCCCGTTGGTCCGACTTCACCGGTCCTGCTCCAGTGATTTATAGCTCGATTAGCAATTTTGGCACTGTGATTAGCACCATGTTGTGGTGTTGTGTATTTGTATCTGTATGAGCAGAAATCACACTGATTGAGGGCTGAAAGCACCATCAACCTCCCTCCCTGTCTTTTTAAAAATGTATTTTAATTATTATTAATTTCTTGTTCTGTATGCTGATGATACTTCAGAGACTGTATTTGCTGACTAAAATGCCAAACTTGAAATGAGCCATCGCTATCGTAGCCACTCGACACTGAGATGCTTTGACACGGAGCAATCTTGGTCTCCTCTGCTTCCTAGCAACCAGTGTTGCCGCTCTGATGGGCCTGTGATTATGGGCTTCAGACAAAGCCATTAGCACTTCAGAACAGGCAGCACGCGGGGCCCACATAATACACGTGTGTGAGGGGGGCGCGGGGCTTTTATTAAACACTTAGTAATTCTCCGCATGAGCCAGTCATAACCTTACTGATTATTCTCGATATGCAAGATGTGATATGCTTTCCGACAGAGAGCGCCGGCGAACAGCGAGCTTTTATTCTCTCATTAGAGTGAACTTTGCTATGATGCAACTTGAACAGGCATCTTAAAAAAAAAAAAATAAAATATATATATATATATATATATATATATATATATATATATATATATATATATATATATATATATATATATATATATATATAAACCTTTCTCAGTCTCTAGACAGTACAGCAGAAATTTAGCATTTAATATTTAGACATCCAGTCTTGGAGGTCTTGAATGTGCAGGTGCTTTTGATACGCATGTAGACCGCATGAACACCTGATGCCTTTTCTAAGGCTCCGGGCCCTGTTAACACCTGCTGTCTACGTTGGTCCTGGGTGATCGGGTCGTAAGTGGCTGACTCTGAGTGTACGTGTGAATGGGTGCGGTGCGTCGGAGATGCATTATACTCCCTTCACTCAAACCATTTTCAGAGGTGGTCTGAAACACATCAGGCCACATTACATCTGTAGTGTGAGCAATAATGCTCCTTGATGTGTACCAGATCTAACAACTGCCCGTATTACGCATCGCCCATATTGTACATCGCCATGGCTGGAAAATGCATAAATAACTGGAAGCTTGTTGCTTTAGTGCGGCAAAAACTGGAGTCTTACTTTCGTTGTACCAGTCTGTGCTGAGAGAGGTTCGCCTCACGCTTCTTCCTGAAAACATGACGTAATAGCTCGCACCATAAGCAGGCACGTGAGGCGTGTTCAAAATGGCATGTGTGAACGGCACTTAAATTCCTCACACCACAAGAGGAATGGAAACCTTTCCCAGCATGCAATGCGGTGTTTGCTCTAGACCCTCTCATCTGCTTATATCACACGCTTGTTCCTCCCCGTGTTTCGTCCGTTATTGGCGCATCCGGAGATATTCACCGGGAGTTTATAAAACGACAGGATGGGGGGCAGAGCTTTAGTTTGTGGTGACATTAAAAACAGCAACCGCTTCATCATTTGAGTTGGGGGCGGAGCCAAGGCCAGCACTGCTTTCTGCTGTTTCTCCCCATGTATATGAGGAGTGGTGAGTATACTGTTCCCACCAGCTCGTTTTTGGCGTGAACACTTAGGAAAACAGGTGGTTGAAACCACTCTTCAAATGTCAGGTCGTTTTATCGCAGGTTGGAACAGAGGTATACTGTCGTCCCGCCGTCTGGCCCTCTGTGTCTGTAGCCATAAACCAAAGCCCAAACCACAACAGACCTGGAGCGATTGGACAGATACAGTTCAACGAGTGTGTGTGTGTGTGTGTGTGTGTGTGTGTGTGTGTGTGTGTGTGTGTGTGTGTGTGTGTGTGTGTGTGTGTGTGCCCGAGTCTGTGTGCACGTGTGTGAGTGAACTCAACCCACTGTGCCTTTGTAAAGGTGGGGCGTCAAACAGAACTATGCCACAAAGTACTGTTTTCCTCTGAAAAAGGTATTTTATTGTGACAAAGCGCTCCTGTGAAACCTTGAGTTAGACAAGGACACCATTCTCATAGCGAAGAACGAGATGAAATGGAAGCTTTTCCCTACACAACTGCGCTGCCTGTGCTGGCCTGCAGTGTGATGGATAGTATTCCGGGTTTGTCTTCTTGCTGTAAGAATACACTAACCTCAGAGGTGCAAATACTGATGATTTGTGTTTAAAAATAAATTGGTTCTGTAATTGAATGTCTAAATTTGCAGCACATTTTGTCAGGGAGACATTTATTATGAAAGGTCTCAGTTCAGTTCTTTAGAGGTCTGTGTTAAGAGCCCATACTAGTGTGTGTGCCCATGTCTGACGATTCTTCTCTCTGCTCCTGTTTCATGTAGTGAACTAAGCTAGTTTACTGAACAGATCAGCTCTTGCCCTTTTACATGTTGTGTATAGAGGTGTTCTTATGAGATTTATGTGACTGTGCCTCTTGATGTCCTGTTCTAATAGAATATTCTCTCTCTTTCTCCCTCCCAATCCTTCCTCCCTCTTTCCCCCCTGTTCCCCTATTTTAACCCATTAACATGATTCTCTCATTTCATTTTTCTTCTACCTCCCTCCCCAACCCCCTTCCCTTCATCTGTTCTTATTGTTGTTGTATTCACGTCACCCCTCCCCCCCCCCCCTCCTCTTTTTTCTCATTTTGCCATGGGGCGTTGTGTTAACGGCTTGCAGATCCCATAGACCCTGACGTTGATTTGTACGAACTTTTCCATCCTTCATACACTCCAGCACCAGACCCCATTGTCATGATGCCTCCCGTGGGTGTTCAGGCCTCTGTCGTGGGCCATGACAACATCAAGATCACCTGGGCTGACAACTCGTTGCCCAAGAACCAGAAGATCGTGGACGCGCGGTACTACACGGTGCGCTGGAAGACCAACATCCCTGCGAACACCAAGTATAAGGTATGCCCCCCCCCCCCCCCCCCCCATTCTCCTAGAGGAGGGTGGGGTTGTGTAGGTCCATATAGCAGGTGGCCCAGAAGAAGTCCCTCCTGCCTGCGTGCACAAGAAAGTTTGAACCTTCTGTGCGACTCGCTTCCAGACGGCCAACACCACCACGCTGAGTCACGTGGTGACGGGACTTAAGCCCAACACCCTCTACGAGTTCTCCGTCATGGTGACCAAAGGCAGGAAGAGCAGCACTTGGAGCATGACAGCGCACGGAACGACCTTTGAAAACAGTAAGGGGAACGGGAGCGGAGCCAGAAGCAGCTCCAGAACGTTGTGATGACTCTCAGCGCATCACTTCCTGTCATGCTCATAACCTATCCACTGTCCCACCCCGCAGCACCCAGTTCCGCCCCAAAAGACGTGACGGTGGTCAGTAAGGAGGGACGACCGCGCACCATCATAGTGAACTGGCAACCTCCCTCAGAGGCCAACGGCAAAATCACAGGTGCTGCCCGTGTGCTGGAATACACCCACAGTAATGGATGTCTCTCCCAGCACTGTTGCACGTAGCATTGTGGTGCCATCGGCAGCAATCGCTCCACGCCGAGTCCATCAGGGGAGCCTCAGTTCTCCACCTTTTTGTGCCATTTTTATGCCCCAACCTTCCTGTGTTTCGGTGTCCCAGGCTACATTATCTACTACAGCACGGACGTGAACGCCGAGGTGCACGACTGGGTCATCGAGCCGGTGGTGGGGAACCGGCTCACACACCAGATCCAGGACCTGACCCTGGACACCACATACTACTTCAAGATCCAGGCTCGCAACTCCAAGGGCATGGGCCCCTTGTCCGAGGCGGTCCACTTCCGCACCCCCAAAGGTATGTACGCTGGTTCGGGCTCCCGGCTTTCGGTTACTCGTCAGTACGGTTGTGTTTTCTCCCTGTTCCAGAGCGGTAAAGATTGAGTAGCAGACCGCTTATCAGATCTGGGTGTCTGAATGCTCAGGGATGGATGTTGTGTTTACGCTAAAGCTTCGCCGTCTGCTCGCCCCCCCCGTCTGTCTGCCCGCTCCCGTCCTTGCCTACGGCGGCACCGCCTCCTGTTTCCACGGCGCTGTCCCTAACCTGTCTGCTCTGTGTTCTCTTCTCTCTGCTCCGCTAGCTGAACCTTCTGACAAAATGGCTAATGACCAAGGTAATTGCTTTTCCCTTCCTTATCTCCTTAATGTCCCCTCCCCAAACCGAAGCAAACTGCTCTGTTTTTCCTGCTCCTCGAATCGCGACGTTGGCGTCCCCGCACCCCAAGAGGCGGAGGCAGGTGCAGGACGCACGAGTAGAAAACCGGCCAATCGGCTCGCTTAACTCCTTACGTTTCCCTGCAATGCCTCATCAGCAGGAGACGCGTGTGAGAAGAGCCGGACGCACGAGGACAGTCCGCCTGTGTCCACTTTTCAGTGGTTCTATTTTTGCGCTGGAGCACGAGACCAAGCTAACGGGTCGCAAAAGGCATCGCGGAGGTCGTCTCAAAGCACTGATGGATGTTATGATGGTTATTGCTTGGAGTCTCTGTTCGACGCTCCTGTTGTCTATGCGTACTAAGGTTTGTATGATTACTGGGGATACTGTACTCAACTGTTCTTCTCTGGACTTTCTTCTAGCGTCCAGTATGCCAGCCAAACCCGGCCGACCCCCCATGCCCGATCCTGGCATCGGTAATACGCCTTTGTTCCGTTTTGCACAGCTAACAACTCAACATAACTCAAAGTACAACTCAACAAACCTTTCATCATATGCTTGAACTGTATGCATTTATGCATTAAGTGCTTTTCAGTGTTGCAGACATGTAGAAGAGGTCGTAAGTGAACTGTATGTAGTGTATAAACAGTGTTTGTGTTTCAGGGAAATCGGGGATGCCTGGTGGCGGGGACAACCATATCTTGGTCATCGTCATCATCGTGTCGGTGGGAGCCTTCACCATCATCGTGGTGGTGGTGGCAGCCTTCCTGTGCACACGCCGCACCACCTCCCAGCAGAAAAAGTAAGAAGCTCAAGGTCACAGCTGCACGCTGGGGCATATGTCACGTCCTGGCACGCTTCACACGTCCACTGTGTAGGACCGAGCTGATGTATGGCCTTGTGGTGGTGATGGTGTGTGTGGGGGAACCTCCGCGAACCTCCTTGACACTTTGCTCTGCTCTTCAGGAAACGAGCGGCCTGCAAGTCAGCCAATGGCTCGCATAAATACAAAGGCACCTCCAAGGACCTGAAGCCACCCGATCTGTGGATCCACCACGAACGCCTGGAGCTCAAACCCATCGACAAGTCGCCGGAGCCCAACCCGGTCATGACGGACACCCCGATCCCACGCAGCTCCCAGGACATCACTCCGGTGGACAGCACCGTGGAGCCTATGCTCCAGAGACGGAACTCCTTCCGCGGTGAGAACTGTGCTTCAGTCGGGCTTCAGACGCACCACCCACTGCTCCACCCACTGCTCCACCCACTGCTTCCACCATTTCAGGCTCCGTCTCTGAAAATTGCGCTGAATTGTGCTTCTGGTTTGTTTGTACTGTCATTGCTTCTGATCTCTGTATTCCCAGCACAAACTGGAAGGAGTAGCCACTTCTTCCAACAAATTCCGTGTACAGCCAGCTTAATGCGGGCCTTTAAACTTCTCCCATGATGGGTGTGCACTGCCCTCTGCTGGAGAAAAACGGCCATTGCACCGACTCACCACACGGTTAGCGTAGCAGCAGCACAGCACGTAGTGCCCAGTGCTGGCCAGGCTAGCCCAGCTGTCCCTCTCATGGGGTGGTCGCTCTCTGGTTCGCAGGCCACGAGTCGGAGGACGGCATGTCTGCAGTGGCAGGGCGTCGGGGAATGAGACCTAAAATGATGATGCCCTTCGATGCCCCGCCCCCCCAGCGTAAGTTCTCCCGGTTCCTTCCTTGATAGACCCCGCCCTCAAGGCAAACGTTTAATGACCTGTGATTAACGCTGAGTATCTAACTAGGGCTTTACGCTTGTATTGAAGCTCGCTCAAAAAGTCCTTTTAATGGCTCTTTTGCATAAGATAAGACAGTGTAGTGGGTAGTGTTACACACACACACACACACACACACACACACACACACACACACACACACACACACACACACACACACAGCTTGCATTTCCGGTTTGGCTAAGAGTTGCTCTTTGTGTGCATGAGCTGTAATCATATATGAGTAGTGCTTCTCATGCTGTCATTGCTGAAACTGTGTGTGCTTGTGCGCGTGTGTGTGTGTGTGTGTGTGTGTGTGTGTGTGTGTGTGTGTGTGTGCACGCTCTGTGTAAAAACGAGGCCTCTCTGTTATTTGTGTCCACCCGCAGCCGTGGTTAGCGCTCACCCCATCCATTCCCTCGATAACCATCACCACCATTATCACCTGGGCAGTCTGGCCTCGCCGACCCGCAGCTACCTGCCCCACCCGGGCGGCTCCCGGGCCCTCGCCTCCATCTCTCATCTAGACAGGGCCCAATCTTCAGGTGAGCATGTGGTGCCGGAGCTCGGACGAGCCTGCCGCATGCCCCCCCGGCCTCCCACAGCTGGCCAGCAGGGGGTGGACCGCACTGGCCTTCTGCGCAGACCCGCACTTCCCCGGTGTCAGTCGAATGGCGGTCACGTCGGGCCGCGAGAGCTTTTGCGGTTGACGGTGCCTCGGTTGTGATCTGGGTGCGGGTGTATTTGCAGAGTCGGTGAGGAACACGCCCAGCGCCGACTTGTTGCCCGTCTCGGGACAACCCTCCTGTGCCGCGGACCTCTCGGAGACGGACGCCAGTTACCACAGCTCGGCGGCCGAGGACGAACCCGCCTACAACCCGCCGACGGCACACGTGCGCCCCACGCACGCCCTCAAGAGCTTCGCGGTGCCGGCCGTGCCCGCCCACGGCTCCTCCTACGAGGGCGTGGCCCTGCCCAGCACGCCCCTGCTCGCCCAAACAGGTGCGCCCTTCTGTCTCTCGCCATCACCCCCCGATTAACATTTGGACCGAAAAATTATTTGCATCTTCGCTCACGCTTGCTCTCCGGTCCTCGTGCAGTCAAGACGGCTTCCATCGGGACACTGAGCCGGACGAGGACGCCGGTGCCCGTCACGGTGCCCAACGCGCCCGAGGGCGGCCGGATGCACGAAGAATCTGCAGGCGTGAGTACCACTGCATGTCTGGCTGCGTCTGCATGAGCGCACCTGCAGAAGCCCCACGCCACGCGTGCCGTTTCACAACACCTGTCAGTGCAGCACAATCTCAGCAAACAGCTCATTGCTATTCATGTAGCAGCGTAGAACATACTCAGGGTGTTTTAAATGTGATTTTAATCTGATTTATCTCCCCTCTCTCAAATCTCTGCGCTCTGCTTCCCCTTCTAACCGTGATGCTCGCACTGGCGGCTGATTGCATTTACATCGTTGCCCCTTTTAATTAATTTCTTAAACCCGCTGCGTTGTTCTCTTGTGCATGTACATCAATGATAAAAACACATCCCTTTATCTGCACGAATGCTTGTGGCTGTGAACTACGCATCAATCGTGTCTTTGAATGATTCTTCTGCTGCTTAAGTTCCCCTACCTGCCTCATCTATAAACTACACCCCCCCCCCCCTCCAGCCCCCAAACCCAGGTCCCAAACCTCCGTGAACAACACCCCGCCCCCCTACTCTACCCTGCCTGCTCCCTCTACCCCCCCCCTGCCTTAACCCTCTTCGTCTTCCTCAGAAGTACGAGGCAGACGAGCTCTCGGAGGAGATGGCTCACCTGGAGGGCTTAATGAAGGACCTGAACGCCATCACCACGGCTTGAGCACGCACACACACACACACACACACACACACACACCTGCATGCACGTTCATCCTCACCCACGCTGGGAAGGAGTCCATTCTCAGTCCTTCACAGAGGAGAAACAGAAGCGAGACCTTTTGGCGTACCTTGCTAACTCTCAGGAAGGATCGCCATCATTGGAGTGAAGACCCCTCTCAGTATGGACGCCGATTCCTTCCACCACAAGATTTTTCTCTTTTCTCTTTTTTTTTTTTGGCTATGGAAACCGTTCCAAGCCACCATTTTGTTATCCTAAGAAAGAAACGGACGCTGAGAGTTTGCTGGTGTTTGAGCCGGCGTACTTGTAAGGCACATTATACAGTGTTTCATTTGAGTCGTTCCTTTGTGTGTTTTGTATCTATATATATTGCCCCTGTTCCACTGAGGTGAACATTGGACATTGTCCATTTAATTTCCATAACTCATTTTGTATTAAGCATTTTGATTGAATGACGTCTTTCCTTTTGATGTGTCATATATCGTGCCATGTCTATATTATTTTCTAAATGTTTTTGTATTATTTTATATACATATGCATTTATAGATATGTATATAAGTTTTAAAAACTGCCTCATTTTTCTTTTCAAAATAGCAATGTTTTTGGATGAAAATTCAAAAAATGTGCATAAGCCTGCTGTGCTGGTCACCTCTCCAGAAGACCCTGTGCTCCATTTTCTAAACAGCCTGGACTGGGAATCATGACATTGCTTTGTCCTTGGTACGAAAAGATGTTGTCTTTTTCTAAACGGGACTCCCTTTCAGAATATTGCCTTATATTTTTGTCAGCTCCCTCATCATGGCCTGCTCTTCTACAGAGGGAGGAGCTTACACGGTTCTCATCACCTGGCACTGTGATCGTTTACAGACTCCTTCAAATATCTGACACTCAGTGAACTCTGCCGGTCAGTCAGTCAGCTGGTACAAGGCTTTGGGTGTGGTGACTGAAAGACTGTGGTTTTAATTTAAAGTTCAGGTGCTTACACCTTAGATTTGACTTTTTCCCCCCTCAAAGCATGAATTCAGAATTTTCATATGGATTTGAGCTGCGGATTTGTTACACTGGAAAGCGTGGTGTAACTTTTCTCACGTGACCATCTCATTCGGTGCCGGACTCATTTGCCGTTGCAGGCCCAGATGTGTCCGCGGCGAGTACGAGTCACTCTGGCTGTTGTCCAGAGCTTCTGCACCCCTTCCAGTGTGGTGCACGTATGCCGACCTTTCAGACGTGACTTCCTGTGCGTCTGATCCTCTGTTCTGTTCCGTTTCTTGTAATGTAGTTGTTTTATATGAAGAAATGTTATTCTGTATAGAATTTCAATGTGAAAAGAGAAGCAACATGGTTGACCCCCTGCTGGAAATACTTTTGCCCTTTTACCCAAAGAAAAAAATATCTGACAGCAATCATTATTTGCTCTACTTTATTATTATTATGGGTTATCTTTTACATCTTCTTGAATGTCAGTATGGCTGTAAGAAATTCAGGGTTACTATAGGAACCTGTTAAAAAAGCTTGGTGAAAATGGCCAGATTACCTATTTGGGATAAACTAATACGTTGTAGACGGTCAATCTAGACTTTTATTGCACTTTTTCAACAACTTCGGGAAAAACACATTTCTTACATATCTTGTGTTTTGAATATAAAGCTCTATTTGTGTAATGTAGTGTCATAGCGTAGCATTAGGCAGCTGGTCTTCTTTATTTTGTTTTGGAAATGGTATTGGAACGACAGGTTTTACTGTGTTGCAAATGAGGAATTCTATTGTTGCTTATTTCTGTACAAAGATCTTTTTGCTGTCTGTAGAATAATGTGGCTTTTTAAAAAAACAAAAAAAAAAAAAAAAAAAAAAACCAATCTCGGGTCATCTTGCATTAAACGCTCGTGTTCTTTATGTGATGGCACCCTTATTGGTTACTGCACTTTTATCAGGTAGGAAAAAAAAACACTAGAAACATTTGATAGTGTACAATGGCTGAATGAGATCAGAGATCACTTCCTGAGCAGCCAGCCCTTCCCTGAGATCAGACATCACTTCAACAGCCAGCCCTTCCCTGAGATCAGACATCACTTCCTGAGCAGCCAGCCCTTCCCTGAGATCAGACATCACTTCCTGAGCAGCCAGCCCTTCCCTGAGATCAGACATCACTTCCTGCTCAAACTGGTCTGCTAGTCTTCATGAAGAGCTTCAAGCCTACACGTTCAAACAGCGTTCATATCTCCATAAATGTACAAAGCGCAGGTTTTAGCATCGGCCCGGGGTCCGTTTCTTCAGTAGCTGCCCGAGGAGGTTCAAAACAAGGGACTCTATGCAGTGAAGAATGTTTTCGTCCTGTTCAAACTACTTTTATCCAAATGTTGGCTTTTTAAAAAAAATGACCACTGCAAACATTGGAACCTTTTCTTGACCGTTTTTATTTCGTTTGGTAACGTCTAGACTCTGGGAGTTTTGAAGCTCATTCCAGCAGCTGGCTGGGTCACCTGAAGAGTGGGAAGACTGCCAAATTCCTGTAAAGTCAAAGAGCCCCAAAACAATATCAGTTCGCATTCTGTACGGTTCTTAACAAGTAAGACATTTAAAATGCCTTTGCAGGCCCAGCAAGTATTCACATATTCTAGTTTTATCTAGAGTCACAAGTTTTCAAACATTCCCAAACCGGTATAGAATGTGGTGTAATCTTTAACTTAATAGGCAAGAAGCATTACATGTGGAGAATACAATAAAATTATAATTTTAATAAGCACGAGATATGCCATTGGTGCCTATAAATTCAGGACAAGGAAGCAACTTTGTATCTGGTTGGATTTCTACTTTGGTGAGCTGGTTTTGACAAGCCCATAGTTCCTGACCTCGAGGTCCAAGACATCATCTTTGGACTAGGACCTGCTTACTGAACGATTCCTTAGGACAGAGGTACCCGTCTGTACTCTAGGGAATCTGCTGCCTTGTACGGTTCCATTCCAACACAACTGGCTCTAATGTCAAGATGCTACTGGAAGGCTTGATTAACTGGTTCAGGGGGGGTTAATGTTGGAACTAAACCCTGCAGAGTGGCGCACTACTTTACCATGCCTCCTGAGATCCCGTCCACATTTTTACATAAACAACAATTACATTTTCAATATTTTTTTTCCATGAATCCATTATACATTTGAGGTCCCTGAATTTAAATATCATCTATATCAAACCTAGTTACACATCAACTCAAAAACCCAAACAATTTACCAAAATAAAAAAAAATAAGCCATCACGACTGTCACTTTATTCTCTAAACATAGCCTGACAAGAAGGACTCTTACGCTTCCTTTGGTTTCCATGAGTGGAGGAATGTCATTATGGGCTGTCATCTCTGAGTTTGGTCCTATCTGAATCTATCATGTCATTTTTTTATTATTTACTGACTGGTCGCTCGCACATCAGTAAAGATTCTGGCACTATGAAACATCCCACAGAAATGCGCTTACATATACATGTGGGTTTTTCAGCCCATTTGATCTGCTGTGTCAGCAGATATTACATCATACACTTGGAAATGAGTTTTTGTGCTTGGAAGCACTCGAGGAAGCAATCGCATGCTTCGCCGTTTACTTGCCAAAGGTCTTCTCAGACGAGTGACATTTCTGGTAGCTTTAGGTAAATTCTAATTTTTGATATTAGAAGTTATTGTTACTAGAAGTGGTTTCATTAAATAACACTGAACACAGCATATACGATCAAACAAAAGTTAGTCAGGAGTTAGTCCAAGTCTCCTGGTTCAGAATAATACTGGATATTTGTTTAGTTCATATTTCATGCAGCAACATAGTTATTTGAGGACTGCACATTATAAGCTTGTGTAATTTAAACATTAGAGGTCCTGAGAAAAATTACTTTATAGATACATGTTTGGGAACATATTGTGTCCAACTGGTACTTTGGTCTGGACTTTGATCAGAGGAGACTGGAGGTAAGCTCACAAACAAGGAGCAGGACCTTTAAAATGAACCAAGACGAACTTTTAATTTCTGATGACTTACCAACATCTTCAGCATTTCCCTGGTGTCAGGATCGATCTCAATGATTTCCTGGCTGAGGGCAGAAACCTAACACGAAGAAGACGAGGCCACGTGATTAGTCTGACGACACACCAATAGCTAAAATACTCAACTGTAGAGGAAGAGAAAGCATCGCTATAAAATCAGTGAACAAAATGCACGAGTCGTGCGTCAAGCTCAGTGTGTGCGAACGCAAGACTCTGATCAGCATGCGGTATCTCTCTAGCGGGGCATCCCTGACCTCAGGAACGTAGTTATCCCTCCTCTCTCTCTCCTCCTCCTGCAGTTTGATGGAGATGCCTCTGACTGGACCACGTTGGATCCTCTTCATCAGATGGGTCACATATCTGCAGACAAAGTGAAGCTCGTGTAACATGACAAGTATGTTACAGTGGGAGCTTAGTGACTGTAGCATTACAGATTCCACGACAATGGCTGGCTATCATATATACTACATAAATAGATCTTGCACAAGACCCCCCTTCATGTCTGATCGTGTTTTAACCGTCTTCTTTTTTAAAGCCAATACGATATACACTCACCCCGCGATCTTATTCCGCAGAGGTTTGCTGGGGATAATGGCAATCTCCTCACACACCCTCTTGTTGACATGGAAGTCATTGCCTAGTCTGGTGTAGTACTTCTCAATGATGACCCGAGCGGCCTTCTTCACGGTCTTCGTCCTCACACGCCCCTGGACGAAAACCATCAAGAGAAAACGCATCACACGCAGACAGGGCGCCGCAGGGACCTTATTTCACCCTGGCACACGTGAACCATCTCCTGCACCAGCCATTCGAGTTAGACAACCAGCTTAGCCGTTACCCCCCACCCCATTACCCCCTAATCCACGCGGCCTACTTTTAACTTAGGAATAAACGTATTTGCCAGCATATGCGAGTTAACGGCCGACCACCGATACATATGGTCTTTACACGTGTAATCGATCACGGTTAAAACCGATGAACAAAATGCATGGAAAATCGGTGGATGAGCGGCCCAACTAAAACAAACATCACACTTTTGCCGTTAACAGTACTCGGAGTTGATGATTCATAAGCATATGAAACATCCAATTTTGTGCTTCGAACACTAATCGATCTGAGAAAGAGAAGGATTAGAGTGGATTTTAAATAGTTCGTTCCGAACAACCCACCATGTTGACTCAGGTCTGAAAAAGGACCCGATTGAGGCAAAGGCGGAAGTTTGTGTATTACGGCGGAAACAAAATAAAAGCATACCACATGCGCAATCTTTAAACAAAAATGGAAACGTATTAAATAACGGAAAACCTGAGAAAATACATTTCCTTTTATTTTAAAAGTAATTCGTATAACATTTCGTATATTTGCTTTCTTTTAATATATTTTTTAATAATATTGGTTTTGATTACAAAATATATTATTTGACTTCTTACTCTTTTTCATTGGTTCTTGTGAAATGGACCAAAGACACCAACTCAAATTTGAGACAATTTTTTTATTTTACATAAAAAAGGGTGCAAACTTGAGTTTCCCTTTA
Organism: Brachyhypopomus gauderio; assembly: GCF_052324685.1. NCBI lineage: Eukaryota > Metazoa > Chordata > Actinopteri > Gymnotiformes > Hypopomidae > Brachyhypopomus > Brachyhypopomus gauderio. The sequence continues at coordinate 20,647,731 of NC_135222.1, read as the reverse complement.
AGAGCGGAGGGAATTAAAAATTGAATTTGAAAGGTTAAATGTGGTACTTCATATGACTCCTCAGGAAAAAAATAGGTATTTAAGATTAAGACCTTTATCTTTCTGCAACTGGAAAAAATAATTTAAAAAGGTGTTAAACTGGATAAACAAAGATGGGTCCCTCATAATCGAAGCCCTTGACTAAGTGAAACCATTTAAATACATTAAGTAACATTCATATTTCAACACAAATTCATGATACAATTTTTAGATTCAATGCTTTATAGTATCTTTGAAAAATATGGCCAGAACCAGAAAGGGAATGACACCTGCAGAACTGTACAATTACATTTCCCATATCATAGAAGCAAGGAAAGTTCATTTTGTCTCACAGGAATTTCTTTAAGAAACACAGGGAAAAAAAGTGGTGATAAAATATTGACAATTGAAATATTGCAGTACTGTCCAAACTCCCCACATAAAATCCTATCAATATAAAGTTTAAGAATGTGCCATTAATGCAGACTCAAGAATCTGTTCACATTCAATTCTTTGTTCAACAGGTTTACACACTGATTTAAACATGTCAGAACAATGGCAATCAGTTTCAGATGGAAACAAGGCTTTGTTGCAAAATGGCAAGTAATATGACAGTGTATAGTAACAAACTAGAATAACATGGAGATTACCTGCAGGACTAAAGCTAATCTTCAAAGATGTCAAAACTTAAAGCAGCCTTTATAGATGCTAGATGATTGCAGCTGTGAACAGAAATGATATAAACTCATGCCCAGAGTGTACATCAAATAAAAGTCCCACATACAAGTATTTACCATTGCTCTTTTGACCATGAGCCATGCACACAAGAATCTGTGGAATGTCGACCTTCGAGTTAATGTTGGTATCGTGTGAGAATCATAAACTGCCATTTTAACCCCTTGATAGGAGATGTTTCCACTACAGTGATGCAAATGAAACAGCCATTATTTAACTTTACGAAAGGCGTTTGGATTCTTTAAGATCAACATGATCTTATGAGAAATCCATCTAAAAAGAAATAAAAAGAGAAACAGAACAAGATTATTAGCCTTATTCTGAATATGAAATGTACTTTATTCACCACCCTTTCTTTGTAAATGGAGGTTAATATGTGCACAAACTTGGGAAGGAAAAAAAAACCAGACAGGTTGTTAATATATGGTGGTCTGAAACAGTCATTACTTTGCATTGAGGAGAAAGCTAGTAGTCATTAAAGATGGTCTCAGACCAGAGCGCAGTAGAAAGGAACCAATTCTGGAAAGCTCAAAAGTACTTCATATGCAGAAGATATGATTTCACTGTAATTTCAGTGTCTGGAGCAGTCTTCAATATAAGCAGATCCCCTTTTCAACCAGCAGATGGCACCCTTCAGCTATGTTATTACTCAAACCCTAGGTAATAGTTTTAGTGTTCCAGCCACAAGTAACCTTCTCTATTCCAGCCATTTTGAGTTTAGCAGAGATAAATCAGGGTCGGAAATTGCCAGGTCTCCTGTTTCTTACGCATATCCTTAACCTTTTTAACACTGACCTTAGGTCAGGGCGGAGGCACAACTTCTACCAACACCCATAAGACCATTGATTATCTGCAATGTATATTCGCATTACCATCCAGTGTGTGAAAATGCTGCGTCCTGGTGACAGGTAACGGAAGCGTGTTGGGACGGTATGAGTTCGAGGATAGACTCGTCTTCCCTCACAAAGCCATTTGTCCTCGAGCGAGCACATAGACACACCTGTCAGCAGCAAACAGCACATGTCCAAGAAACACTAAATCCTCACCAAACACTCACACAGAGGCACGTAATACGCAATACAAGAAAAGAAGGTTCGATAAAAATTGCAGAAAGAAGTCTCCTCCACCTCGCCACCAGGGAGAATATTCGGCAAGCAGTAAGCAGTTTTCAAGTACTTTTCACAAAATAATTTAGAACCAACGTGAACTGAAGCCACACTGGATGAGATTAAGATAAAACTCTATAACCAAACATCTGAAATATTGCTCACAATGCACAGTAATGTTGCATACACACTGGGGCAGCAGCCGGTGGGCCGCGCTTTACTGCCCCTGTATCACGGAGGCCAGCGTCTTTCATGTACAAGGATGCGTTCTGATCTCATCCAGCATCTCATCAGACGGGGATTTACAAACTACCTACTTAATCCAAAAAACAAACAAAAAACAAACAAACAAACAAACCACATACAAACAAACCCAGGAAAGATGAAGAACGCTTCCACATATTTGGAAGAGAAAGGACCTGCAAAAATGTACACAGTGAACGTTCACCACGCGACATCTAGCTAACAAAGGAACGGGACAGTCAGGTGTAACATCACCGCTGGTCCTTCAGTGCCACCAATGTGTTCTGTCAAGGTCTGGATAGGGTCCATCATGTCCATCTGACCAGTCTTTTTGGATAATTTAGAACAAGTCCCATTTCTCTTGTAATCCTGGCCCTCATGTTTGTCCAGCGAGTTTTTCCCTCTGCTAATCAAAATAAATACAGTGCGCTCACCAATATCACCAGCGTGGGGTTCTCAAATCACCCTTCACTGCCATTTATTGTGTGATGGAACCTAAGATGGCTGTAGAGTGCAGAAAACACAACAACAGTACAGGCAAGAGACAATCAAGGTAAACAACAGGTTAATGAAAATGTAGTGCAGTCAACCTCTCCCACGGTGCCTCTCTCTCCATTCCCAACATCTGTATGGTCAGATGAACAAAAAGCATAAATTTATACAAGTTCTTACACTTGCAACACACAAAAAAAAAAGAATCAAAAAGATGTAGTGATGTTGTGGACGGATAATCCTTGCAGAAAGGAGAGAGAAAAACATGAAAAAAGAAAAAAAAACCCCCAAAAAAACAAATCACAAAGGCCATATCACCACTTGGATTAAAATCCCATTCCTTCAAAGCCATTATACCATTTTCTGGCAGAAAGGCGGGAGGCGTGTCCAACTACCTCCTGGAGGTACAAGCATGATTCAACTCAAGTCAATAACTATGTTAATGAGTATGTTAATGAGTTCAATCAGGTGTGCTAGCGGCAGGACAGCGAGTCCTGCAGTGCTAAAGATCTCCAGGGCTGGCCGTCCAAATCCAATCCCAATTTTGAAGGAACACCTCAGCATCAAGGACCGCCTCATCCTACAGTTCAGAGGTCAAGGGCTGTCCTGTCTCAGGGCCTCTCAAAAGCTTTAACAAACAGAAAATGGACAGGATGGGAGAGAAAACGTTACAGCTTACAGTAGTCAGTAAATATGGAGTTGGACATGTTGGTGTGTGTGTGAGAACCATCAGCTTCATTTTGACTGTGTCTGTCCTAGGATTCAAATTCCCCTCTCCCAATGTGGTGCTGTAAAGGGGGTGGGGTGGTGGGTGGTGGTGGTGGAGGCAATCACCCATCTGTGGTGTTAGTAAAAAGGCAAGTGAAAAGTTCTGTAGTGTCTTGCTGTGGAGCCCTGGGAGAAACCCACGAGGACCCTGCGGTGTAGTGTCAGTTAAGGCATCGAACCGAGACGTTTCGCGCTGGCAGTTGGAGCGTCCATCTCAATGATGGACCGGAGTTACCAGCAGTCTGCACTTGCTCAAAACCCCCCCCAAAATCACGGTGGAGTTCAGAGCAGGGCACCAAGATGAGAAGAACCCAGCAAGACTGCTACAAGCACAGACTTCCTCCACAGCCATTACCACGTTACATGTGTTTGTCAGAGCGTTCCCCATAAACCGTTACGTCTATATGATTCTCTGTTCATACATTTAACAAGCACATAACGTTAGGGACAGAAATAAACAAAAACACAGTCTGTGTGTGACTGATTGCAAAAGAGCCATCCTGGCACATTAAACGGTTACAAGAATTTCCATTGATATGGCATTATAATAACAATAATCATCATAAAAAATAAAAACCTCACAAAAAAATGTACACATTCAAGCCAGGCGCTGGGTGGGGAGGGCCGGACGAGTCTGAGGAGAGCGTTTCTGATACAAAGAGAACCAGAGCGCAGCAGAGTTCGAGTCTCACCGGCAAATTCAGCTCGGGATCCCAGCGAGCAGAAAAAGGCCAGTTTCCTGTGAAAGCGCTACGATGTCACGAGAGGAGAAAGCAGCGTGATTGGCTGGTGGGGTGTAGAGGGTGGAGTGCTTCAGAACAAGAAGCTTGAACACCATTGGCTAGAGGCTCGGGCACGCGATGTAGCTCGCTGCCGACACCGTTCTCTCACGCCGCCTCAGAACACGGCAGGGTCGCACAACGCACGAGGGTCAAAGGCCATGAAGACAAAGTTACCAATGCAGCCCCTGTTATCACCCCCCCCCACACACACACACACACACACACACACACACACACACACACACACACACACACACACACACACACGAGTGCTTACTTCACACATTTACAGTGGCCACACAGGAAGGCCTGTTAGCATTGTTAAGACAGTTAGCGACCTCCCCCCGCCCACTTAAGATGTGTATGTGAATTCAATAAATAGACAAAGAAACTCTGTTTGCAATATTCTAAGGCTTTCTCATCCACACAATCAGAGGGAGCAGAAAACGCAGCGAAAACGATGAGATGTGAAACGAAGGGGGTGGGGTGAAGAAACGGCCGGGCGTGGCGGGAGAGCAGGCGGCATGCGAGTCCGGGTCAAAGGTGAGGGGGTTCGGGAGGGCGGAGAACGTTTAGCATATGAGCTTCAAACATGGATGGGGTTCCTCTGAAAGAGCTGCTCCCTACGAACCACGGAGCCTCTACCACCCGGCACAGGAGGTGAGGGCTACGACAAGGGGGGGGGGGGGGGGGGGGGCAACAGAAACACACACACACACACACACACACACACACACACACACACACACTCAAGAAGAATGACTAACAAAGGAGTGCAATGTTGTTCCAGTGCTTTGTGGTCCAAACTTGTGGGCATGTATCCCAACACAAGGAACCCGTCCATGAGGAGTGCCATCCACCATACATTCCGCAGAGAGAAGACACGTGCGTGTGTGTCTCTTCTCTCTCGCACGAGTTCACGCTCACGTTTCAGGGCGTCCTGCTGTCTTCGTTTTGAATAACATATCTTTATTGAGCGCTCTTAAAACAACTGAAAGGAGCGGGCCGGGCGGCTGGGTCATCATTTGTGCCGAGGGGTGTTCTTCCTCTTCCTCTTGAAGAAGCAACAGCACCTGCAGACACAAAGACTCGTTACCATATGGACCCACCAGGTAGCCAATCAGAACTAAGCAATAAGGAAGAGGTCAGTTAAGCATCTCTCGCTGGCCGCCTGAGCCGTCAGCGTGTACAGTAGCCAGCTTCAGTCCAAATGGACCGTAACCCTCAACGCTTCTGATTGGTAGATTAAAGGGCGTTAGATGGAAAAGCGGCACATTACACTACACACAGATTATGCTACCACAGGCTGTGTGGGAGTGCTCACAGATGCACAGAGTTTATCTGTCTGTGCATGTCAAGTATGAAGAATAAGCAGTTAAATGTTCACAGCCAAATACTCTACACTCTCACACACACACACACACACACGCACGTGTAATTAGTTAGTTTAGATATGAACAACATGACAGGACAAAGCCATGTGAGTGGAGTCACATGCAGAGGAAAGAGAACAGCTCCAGACTGACACAGAGAAACGTGACACAGTTCAGCACAGCCGCTCGCGGGGCGACGTTTCCGCGTTTCTGCATAGCCAGTCAGTTTTTGAGGTCAGCCGTTAGCGGTCACTGGCTAGAAGTTCTACGGCATTCAGGGACTCGGAATTGCATCTCTCCTCTCAAAATCTGGAGTCCTCCACAGACACTGCAGCATTAGCACTTTGAGCACCGACCCACTTTGCGTTTCCCAAAGTTTCTCGAAAACGTGACGTGTGCCAAAAAAACCTTCTCAAATTTCATTTATACCGGCCCGTACCACCTCAGCATGTGAGGTGGGGGGTGTTATTGGGGGGGGGGGGGGGGGTTACACGGTAAGGAGGGTCAGGATTACTTCAAGCTCCCGGCGACGGCTTCAGGTGCCGCGCCCTCCTGTAAGTCGGGTCTACGCGTTCACAGTCTAGGCTGGTCCACTCCCCTTGTGGGGTTTTATTTTTTTATTGATGCGGTCTGGAGAGAGGGACTCACCACAGGTTGAGCATTTTCACGCAGCTACGGAAGGGTGTGAAGAGAGAAAAGACAGAGAGATTATTACACAGCGGTGAGACGATGAGACAAACCTCATGCCAGCCACATAAGAGGAACAGGAAGACACACGCAGTGGACAGAGGAACGGAGATGGATGAGGAGTTAGAATGTCTATCCAAGCATGTCTGCTATGATCAGGTGTTCCACTAAAACTGGGCAACGCGGCACATACGACCACTCAAATGTGGGGAACTTGTTGTTTTTTAAACATCAGATATGTTCCCTACATGACAGCCAAACCGAGGGAGGAGGCCAGTTGGGGGGGGGGGGGGGGGGACACACAGAAGTAGCGATACACAGAAAACAAAGCTCCAACCGATGGATGAGAAAGACAGAGAGAGCGGATGAGAGAGGATGGGTCACATTTCTAATGAGATTCGATGGTGTGTGATAACCATGGAAACCCTAGGGTATTTGTTCTGCCTTTTAATTGGAGCCAGCCTGCAACATCGCTTACTTTCAAGTGTGCGCATCAGTAATCAAAGATGGCCACATCTACTCAAGATATCAAAGCGCTGGTGGAACAGAAAAGGGTTCTGTCATTATATCACAGGAAATGAACGAGTTCTATACGCACACACACACAGCTAAACAGAGACGGATTCGAGGGAGTGCCGGATGAAAGCGATGCATTTCTGCAGAATAAATGCATCAGCTAGGGGTCATGCACATATGAAGTTGAACTTCATTTCCCATAAGCCCACACCGAGAGGTGCCCTGCGACCTCTTCATTTCCTACTGGGGGAAAAAAAAGGCATGTGGAATGTACAAGCTATGCACTGAGCATTCATTCTGACCAGTTGAGATGTCATATCAGGCTCCCAAACTGACCATAGAGGAACATGGTCTCCCCCCCCCCCCCCCCCCACACGGGGCACACGTACTTGGCTTCATCCACCACCTCCACCTCCGCCTGCACGGTGATGGGGGCGCTGGAGTGGCCTGCCAGAGGGTCGTCTGCGTTCAGTTCTCCGTTCGTCGAGCTGACCACCTGTGACAAGAGTCAAAAAGTCAGACCTCAACAGTACCACCACTGTACGTTATTACCAGCCCGCGATGGCCCGCAGTACCAGAACCTGCTCTCCCGCTCACACTACATACGCAGTAGACAGCCTGGTCTGTTCACCTCTGAGAACCCGACCATCATCATCATCATCTTCATCACACACAGACCTCTAAATGAGACCCCCCCCCTTCTGGCACTGCGGGCTACGAAGGAAGGATTCCAGGCAAAAGGAGCGCGTCCTGCCGACGGACGGCCCCCCGAGTGCAGGCGGGGGAGTGGGGTGAGGGGTCAGGGGTCAGAGGGATGACGGGTGAGCTGTGAAGTACCTGCACTGAGCCCCCGTGCCTGTCCGACGCCAGGTGGGAGGTCAGGTAGGAGTTTGTCTGGCGGCTGGGCTGGACCTCCCAGGCTCCTCTGCGGTCGGAGGCGGCCGTCTGCCCCGGGTGGGGGGGGGGAGGGGCGCAGGAGGGCGGGGAGGAGAGGCGAGTGTGCGTGAGCGGGGCGGCACGAGGCCAGGTGGCATGCAGCGTGGCGCGGGAACAAAAACAGAGCCAAAGCAAAGCCAGGAATTAGCATTAGTGACTGAGCATCTGTCCAAAGTACAGACCAAATCCTCACTTACTCTGCACGCGCACACACAGAAAAATAAATCTCCCACTTGAGCGAGACACTCCGTGTTGGGTGCATATTACTGACAGATAACAGAGTGTGACTGACGGAGTGGGAGCAGGTGCACAGAACCGTGGCGTCGACGACACAGGGACGGTTCGGTCCGAGTGTACAAAGATGATCTCTGTTTATGAGTCATGAGGACAGACTGGCCCTCAGTTGGAGTCATTTGCACAGTTAATTGTAGTCATGCCATGAAGAATGATTCAGGTACACATCACTGACTCTGCTGCCATAACTGTGCTGGCCTTTGAGGGGATCTAAACACTTTGTCTGTACAACCCCCAACCCCAAAGCCCACCAAAAATCTAAACTTTTCTGCTGTCTGTTTTGTGAAACAAAGTGAAATATGGCCTCTTGCAAATGCATGTGCAAAGCTGCTTTGTACTTCAAAAACAAAGCCAAAAGCATGGCTGTCCCGCCTGGGGGCGGAGTTATGTAGTCCCGCCTGGGGGCGGAGTTATGAAGTCCCGCCTGGGGGCGGAGTTATGAAGCATGGGACACACAGCCGCTCGCCTCGACATGCTGGTGGGCGGAGCAGCGAGTGGAAACAGGGCGGGGCCTCTGTGTGCGTCACAGGAGGGGCCCTCTGCATTGGGGTCTCCCAGCCTGGCTCCTGGAGTGTCCCCACGCGTTGTACAGCCCAGCATACACCACACTCCAACGTGCCCATTTTGGGGGGGTGGGGGGGTTTACCTGGTTCCGCAGGGGCTGGTGCTGGGAGGGTCTGTCCCTGTGGGTGTGGCTATCTCGGGTCACGGCCGACGCACCAGAGTCCACATGGACCGACCCGACTGGCGTGGGCTTCACGCGCAATGCAAGGAAACATGACGAGCGTTAATCTCCAAAACACATGTTTACCGGCGCCTCTCAACACGACCGCTGCCACGGGGCTGATGGGAAAATAAAAGTGACTCACAATTTGCCTGCCGACCCAGTCGTAGGTGTAGTCGAATGTGTATCCTTTGCGTTCAAATAGCTCAGTGAACAAATTCCTCAAGTACTCGTAGTCTGGCTTCTCAAAGAAATCCAAGCGCCGCACGTAGCGTAGGTACGTGGCCATCTCCTCTGAAGTAGCGGGTTAAAGGGCCACGGTAATACAAAGAAACGAGTGTTAAACACCAGGCTTGAACATCACAGTGAAAAGAGATGAAAGCAGTAAAGGTCCATGTGGAGAATGAACCCGGCGTCTCATCTCCACCAAAGAATCTACCTGGAAAGTTCTCACAGAGAACTTCAATGGGAGTGTTGCGTTTGGTGTCCCCGATTTTCTGATACCGCTCTTTTAACGTGTCCGCCTGTAAAGGGAAACGTCAGCTTAGACACGCACCGAGGAACAAGCACTCCCATTCTGTGACACACAAACAGTTCAACCTCTCGTACCTTCAGTCCCTGCCAAGGGAGACTGCCTCGCAGGAAGTACATGAACATGTGACCTAATGCTTCCAGGTCATCCCGCCGACTTTGCTCTGCAACAAACGGGCAAGAAAAGACGTTGTCCTGCGAGTCCACAAAAGCAGCCCGCATAAGTTAAGTATTCCTGCCACTACAGCTCGTTTACGAGCCAGTACATCTTCCTGCTCACTGACGCGATGCGTCGCTCAGAACCACAGGCAGACTAGGAGAAGGTGACGCCGGTGAACTCACCCTTCCCAAGGTGCGTGTTGATGGACATGTAGCGTGCCGTCCCCGTGAGGCTCTTGTGCTCCCGGTAAGGAATGTGTTTTTTGGTTTCCGGGTCGATGTACTCCTTGGCCAAGCCAAAGTCGATGATGTGAATGATGTGCTCCTTCTTGTTGCCCTGCCGGCCGATGAGGAAGTTCTCCGGCTTCACGTCCCTGTATATGAGGTTCTTGGAGTGGACGTACTCCATGCGGGAGATCTGCGGAGAGACGGCGACATCGTCACATGAGCACCGGCGGTCACCACGGAGCTTTTGAACGGAGCGTTGCGGCAACACGTCTTGTAGAACACGCTACACAAACACACTGAATTCAGTGGCACAGGGCCACTACTGTGAGTCTCCTGATGAAGCTGTAAACAAATAAACACAAATTTCAGTCAAGCTAGAGGTGCACAAACCCATATAGTTTCCCCTCCGACTGTTTGGAGACAGTTCCATCCCTAAAATGCTGAATGTGTAATTACAGCAATCAAACCGATGTAATATTTGGAAGCCGACTGACCAAAACCACAAGCTACATTAGCATGCCAGTTTTGTTAGTGTAACAACTACAGAGCAGATTACACGTGTGAGTTCTGGCTGGATTTCGGATGTCTGTTTTTAGAAAGCACAGTAATAAACAGTGTTTAGCGGCGCCGACACAAAGCCACGGCTTAAAGCACGCAGCCTCCAGCGTTCTCTAGCCGTCCATGGAGTTTAGTGAGCGAGGTCAGACATGGACGCTCACCAGCTGAATGGCTATCATCAAGACGGTCTTGAGGGAGAAGGTGCGGTCGCACAGGTCAAACAGGTCCTCCAGACTGGGGCCCAGCAGCTCCAGCACCATGGCGTTGTATTTCCCACACGGCCCAAAATAGTAGACCTGCGGCAGGCCTTCCGCTGTGACAGACAAACACACATATGAATACATATTAACATTCACACGTGTACATATTTCTTTTATGTATACATTTCATTTTTTCCCCACATTTCAAAGTTTATTAGAAAAGGAGTTCTATAAATTAAAAAAGTTTGTTCAATGTACAAGAACCCCCAAAAGTTTTGAAAATAAAAAAAATAACACACACATACATAAATATAACAATATATAAAACCATGAGCACTGTATCCTAGACCTTCAGTGTTAATCACATGCAAAGTGGACGAGTGCAAGAGTCTAGCTGTTACACAATCTATGCTTGGTCAATTTTATGAATGGTTTATGATTTGTTAGACACACAGATTTTAGCTCACACAATCGCCATCACACCGGGTCAGGCGGTGAGGCTGAGGTGGGCGGAGCCACCGTGGGTTTTTATTTATTTTTTGTGCTGTTGCTGTTTGTATCTCAGCCTTGAGAATGGAACGCGTGCTGGCCTGGTGATGACTCACCCACGTTCAGGCCGCACGTCACGTATCGGGCTCAGGCGAGCAGTCATCAACACCTTCGCTGGCAGCCCTGCTGCGTGGAGGAGCCACACAGAAAGGGGACGTTCGGGGCTCTAGCCGAAGGCACCGCGCGCTCTAACCTCTCTCAGAGAGTACGCCCTTTGACCTCTCTCAGAGAGTACGCCCTTTGACCTCTCTCAGAGAGTACGCCCTTTGCGGGGAAACAGTATGGAACTGTACAGAGAGTCTGTACAAGCGTGGGGGGTGTGCAGAGACTTCACAATCCAAGCGCTGTAATTATGGGTATTTAGATGAGCACCTAAATGCAAATAAAACTCTTCAAATAAAAGGTCACTGATTAAGAGGTGATTAGGAACATGGCTGTCAGGCTGTAGTCACACCCGCTCCACCTGCGCCCTCTCCTGGCAAGCCGCGCGCGCGCACACACACACACACACACACACACACACACACACACACACACACACACACACACACACACACACACACACACACACACACACACACACACACACACACACACACACACGTCAAGATCATGTAGCACGGAGTCTGGACTGGTGTAGCAAGCAGCGCCGGTGGACAGGCCGCCAAACTGACGCAAACATGCTAACGGCCCCGATGCTAACGGCCCCGATGCTAACGGCCCCGATGCTATGGCCTCCAGCCAAGAGGAGAAGCAGCAGACTTCAGCACAATACCAGCTACACATCAGCCAGGAACAAAAGCCAACTGTCCCGGCCCTCCGGGATGGGCTTGTCCTCCAGGACGAGAGGGCACGCCGTAGGCGGTGCGGAGGGGGCGGGGCTTCGTGGTGCCGTGAGCGGCTGCCCTGACCAGGCACGACTGACTGGCCTGGACGTTGCATGATCAGACGGGTCACTTTGGATCTCTCTCTCTCTCCAAAGTCACATGTACAGTACATGTAAACAACATGTGATGAGCACAACAGACCTCCCAGCACAACAACAATAACAACAACAACAAGCTGATTTTGTAACAGCACCACCCTGAGATTCATAATAAAAATGGACCTTGACCGGCCAATTACTGGCCTGCTGATGCCACACAGATTCAGCCTCATAAATAAACATGGTATCGCTCCCAGAGAACAGGACAAAGTCAGGAACAGAAATAAAGCTCTTTCCTTGAGGCGCTCCGAGACTTTCTGGGACATTGTTAACTTCACCCCCCTCCGCAAAAAACAAAAGCCCGATTTGGTTGAAAACGGGACTGCATGTTTAGTAATGGACCGAGACGGGTGTCACCTGAAGAACCGTGTAATGTGTCTGGGGGAGAAAGCGTGGCGAGTGGGGGCTGTGTGGAGCCACCAGAGGGAGGCGGACGCTGCTTACATAAGCACCGGGAGCTGGATGATGTCACTCGCCGAGCCGAGCGCTGAGAGCGGAGCTGCCTCCTACCCATGATGCACCCCTCCGCTGCGCAACACGCCCACTCCCACCACGAGCTCAGCGGCCGGGCCGGTGCTGTCGAGCAGATGCCCGCTTCACCGTAAACGCACGGGTCAACGTGGTGGCGGGAGGCGTCTCGGAGGGGGACAGGGGGGACGACACCGCTCGTCCTGGCCCCGCTCGGTAGCCCCGCGGACATCTCCGCGTAAGCAGAGGGACACAGGGGCGGTGCTCCGTTTGACGGTTCAGCACAGCGCGAGAACTCCGGCCCACGCCGAGACCACACTGCGTCTGAGAGCCTACCGGGGGAACAAAACCTACTAGTATCTGTTGCACCATGTCCATTTCATTCAGCTCTCTCTCTCTCTCTCTCTCTCTCTCTAGGATCTAACGCAGCACGGAAAAGGGAGACCCCAACACACGACATTCAGCTTGCCACCTTAAGCACGGTGTTTATTTCGAGTGCAAACACTCCACCACCCTGCCAACATGTTAATCTGGGCTTCAGAGAACTCGACTGGCAGAAGGCGACAAACGCGTTAAGAGAGGGAGAGAGCATGAGAGAGAGAGAGCATGAGAGAGAGAGAGAGAGAGAGAGAGGGAGGAGAGAAAGAGAGAGAGAGGGGAAAAGATGAACTAATCACTCCATCGCCTCTCCGCGCGAGTGGGTCCAGGGGAAGATGAGTAATCACCAATAACATCCCGTCATCGCTGGCTGCCCTCTGAGCTTACAGCAGGATGTAGCACATTCCAGTTTACCTTTATGGAATGTTTTCGGGAGACCCCTGCAGACCATTAAAGCCCGAGTCCATTGTTATTCAGGCCAGACATTCTCCCCTTTCCCCTGTCCTCCCAGAGGAGTGGTGAAAGGCTCCCCCCCCCAGCGTGGAGGAAACATGCGTCCTCATGCCGTGTCCCCTAAGCAGATAGCGATCGTCTGAGCGGCAGGCAGGGGAGCGTTCCAGCGACGGAGAGCGGAGGCTAAAAATAAAGCCATGTGCAGAGCTCGTGCGGGAATGGTGTCTGGGCATGTGGGCAGGGGGGGTCTTCAGCACAGCCACCAATCCCCCAGGTGACCCCCTTATGGGAGATTTGGTGTACTCGAAACGTGGGGCATGGGTTGCTCGGATCCCTTTTCCCCACCTAAATAAGACTACGCTGAGAAGACATGGAGAGGAGAATGCAGTGTGGGCTCTGAGCCTCTGCCCAGCACCCGTTCACGTCCATCCATAAAGCGTGAGCAGCAAGCCCCCACAGCAGAGCTGCACACAGGCTCTCGGCGGCGTCTGGCCCGGCCTTCATATCCACTCCCTGTGATGAGGAACTGGTCAGAGGACGATTCGATGCATAATGACCGTCGGACATAATTTACGAGCCCCGTCCGGCGGAGAGGAAGGCCCGGGCCCGGGGAGGAACACACAAAGCACAAATGTGCACTGCTAAGGTACCATTACGGTAGCCACTAGTACCAAATCATTCTTCTCAGAGACGCACATTTTTTAACACGTGGGTTTTAGTCCTCCTGACCATTAGAGGGGCCGTGCAAGATGAGAATATACAAAACATGTAATGTGCTCACACTGGCTTTTAGAAGCTTGTAATGAGGCACAACTGTGTCCTATAATTGCTTCAGACTAGGGATGGCTGGTATGATATTGTTATAAACCGTGTGGTGGTCACCTGATACCATTTTAGAGCAAACTCTATTACCTTCAATACCATAATACTGACCATATGCACATAAATATTTAGAATATGTACAGATCTATCAGTAGTGCTACACTAACTGGTGAGGATGGTAGCAGTCAAGGTTCAATTGTTTCCTTCTGTCCCTTTTCATACAATTACAATTATTACTAGGATTCAAGACATATTTTTCCCGTCGCAACCAGTCAACAAACCTTGGAAAACATAAATGTGTTTAATATATTTAATATACATTATAATAACATATTTAATGCCTTGTGTCATGACATTTTGCCACATTGCCTGCCCCTACTGCAGACATGGAGATTCTACTAGAGCTGGATGTCTGCGGCTCCTGTCTACGTGATGGGTGTGACGCTCCTCCTGATTATATCAGCGAGATCAGATTAACCAGGAAACTGGAGAGCAGCTCCACTCCAGCTCAGCGGTGTGTGTGGGGAAGGAGGTGTGCTCCGATACCCTGCGTACCATTAAGTGTCGCGCGACAGCTGGCGGGAATGCTAACGGCAAGCACATTTGCAAATGTTTTAGTCAGCATCTGAACACATCAGCTGCATTATTGCAGAAATGTCCAAAGATATAATTCGGTCAACAAAAAAAAAAAAAAAAAAACAACAAAAAGAACACTTGTGTATTATTTGCCCCTCTGTACCTTCTTGCCATGACCTATCAAGGACAGACCGAAGAGCTCTGGCTTACGACACCAGCGAGCGTTTAGCAGCTACAGCTTTCGAAGCTTCTAGGTGGTGCATCTACGACCTTGTTCCTCTGTGCGGAGTCCTTCACGTGTCCTGGTGTCATCAGATAACATGTCGGCATCTCTCTGCGTAAATCATGAGGGTGGTGTTTACCACAGCCTGCACATGCGACCACACGGGGCCTTCGCAGTCTTGCGAAAGGGTAAAGACGATCCCGGATAAGCCGGTGTGTGGCCCACATGCGTTCTGTGGTGGTTTGAAGCCACTGCAAGTGCAAGTCAACAATAAAAAAATCTCCAGAGTAAACAGGCAGAAGACGGCACTCACACAACGGATTATTTCATGAAATCTGGTTCAAGTATTAATTGTATTTAAAGCCCCAGTGAGGAAAAAACTATCAATTTTGGGCTAGGTTTCAGCCCTGCCACAACAAGGTCCCTTGACTACGGACAGCCAGGAAATGTCTCCCGCTGAGTTGACTCCTTTCTAGATCGCCCTTGATAGCAGCCCTAGGACGACAGAGAGGGCATGACAAACATTCCTGGCCAGAATGCCACCTTCCCCGGACTGTTGATTCATCTCATGAACTCTATGTGGGCTTAAAAGCTGGCTGTTGTATAGCTTCTCATCAACAACAGCCACTGTGGCCCGTGTCTGAAACTGGCTGGAGTAGAAATACCAGCAAGATTTGGAATCGACGTATTAACAGACCACAAGTGTATCGACTTAATGGCAAGTTAGCATTCATACAACAAAACAAAACTGTGTATATATTGGCAGCACGTTAAAAGGCAGGCCGACGAATCCTACTACGTGTGCTCTGAATTATTCATGAACTGGTGCTGGGATGAACGCCCCCCCAGCTCCGTGAGGTGCCGTAAGGACGTGTCTCCTCCCCCGTACGAGACACGGCGCTCCACCACGCCGTACACATCGGCAAGCACACGCCAGCTCCCCGGACGTTTACCCAAAGCCACTTAAAAGGGCAGCATGGCAGCGCCTGGGCGCTAGTGCTGACTAAAACATCCACAGTAGCCCTGAAACCACAAGCTCCCTCTATCAGACAGAACAGCAGTCCCCACGGGGAAAGGAAGCTGACACAAACTAAACGTGTCACTTCCCTCTTCCCTTTCCTGGATGCTTCAAACCCCATAAAAAACGTTTAAAAAAAACTTGTGCTGGTTTTATCCTTGGCAGCTGAAAGGCACAATAGAATTTGAAAGCTGAATCCAGAATGTGCAGAGTAGCTTGTGCGCTTGGAAGTAACCCGGGCGAGCCGCCGTCCCGGGCGAGCCGCCGTCCCGGGCGAGCCGCCGTCCCGGGCGAGCCGCCGTCCCGGGCGAGCCGCCGTCCCGGGACGCCTCCTGCGTTTACTGCTCTGGCTCCCAGGGTGAAGAAGGCCTGTTGGTCAACCCAGGGAAGTGGAGCCAGTGTAATCCCGCAACACAGCCTGCTGCTCCAAGTGCAGAACGGGGCACACGCTGGTCAGGTGACTCCCGTATTCCACACCAGGTATCCGCACGCACCCGCGTTAGTCACTACCTACCTTTACGCTTCATTTATTTCAAGTAACGGAACCCGTTTAAAAACACAAGTGTAAACACGCAACAGCAAACAATTCAGTTACGGGATGTAGGCCGTCTCAACGCAGTTGTGCAAATGACACACATGAAGTATGAAGAACAGCATTAAAGACAAATGTGTGCGTCTATTTCATCTAAATACAAAGTGTAGTGTCCAGATAAAGTGCAACAATTAACAGTAGTGTGATGAGGATGCAAAGAAACAAGAGCAAAACAAAACGTACACGAGGCATCGCTAGCGTTTCAAACGTTACCTGTGCTGCCCAAGGTTTTGTAGAACCGGTACTCCAAATGTAGCTGTGGTGCCCTGGACTTCACGGGTTCCTTGAACAGTGAAGGTTGAAAGAAAACTATTAGAGGAAGATCACACTTCATACAATCTCTTTGTGCATTCAACAATAGATAGATAATCACAACCTAAACATAGTCCAGAGCCAAGTCCAGAGTTATTCTCAGGAGACCAAGGTCAAGTTTAGTGTTCCTATGCCAGCTTTTCGACCAGCTATTGTTCAACTTCAAGCACCTCAGCTTGAACCCCTAAAAGTAGTGAATGCCAACAAAAATAATTTTGCTTTTGTGATGATGCACTAGAAGCCAAATCTAGGAATCCCGTCTGGCTGCACGGAGCAAATGCAGGAAGCCTGTCTGGTCCTAGCGCCACTCTTTTCCATTACATGGCTAAATGTTGTGGAGACAGTGTTCATCATTAGGAAGGGAGGTCAAGTTGTTGGCAAGCTTGCCACCTCTTCCATTATTGCCAAATTAGGTATTCTCTCCTTTCATTTCATTTTTCATGTCACCTCACTGATCTCAATGTAATACAAACTTTAACAGCATTTTTATTTTTTTAAGACATTATTATGCCAATGCGGGAGAAAAACAAATAGCAGGATGCAGATTGATGCTGATCGGGTCTCTAGTGTGGGTTAGGAAACGTGGACGAGCCACAATTCCACACCGATGGCTCAGCAAGCGAAATGGGACAGAACCACAAGGCCAAAGGAGTAGCACCATGTGTACAATGAAGCAGAGGGGCACACCGTATCATTTATATATTCCTTAATAGGGCAGGAAGTCATTTCTGGGGCAGTGACTAGTGTAAGGGAACCTACATCTTGGTGGTGCGGTTAGTGGTCTATGATTCGCTGGACAGCTCGTCTACATTTTTCAGCCTTTGTGTGAGATCGATATTGCAAAAACAATGCTAATGATTATCAAATGATAAAACTACACAAGCCTACAGTGAACATGTTGACATAAACTGTAATATACATACCAATTTGATAGCAACATACTCGTTGGTATAGAGGTTCTTTCCTGAAAATGAAACAAAAAAGAAAAAAAGATTCTCAATTAATTAATCACAGAAATCACATAAGTTACCATTACGTGTGACACACGACTAGAACAGTGGCGTACACCCTTCAGGGTCACTTTGAAGTCTGAACCGCCCAAAATATTTGGGCTTTAAATCAAACAAAGCCGAGCCAAAAGGTGACAAAAAAAATTATATATACATGTATAATAAAAAACCCACCCCACAAGGCAAACAGAAATGAAAATAAGCAGCCCTGAGTGGGCTCCCACACACAGTGAACACACAGCAGAACAGGAACGCGTTTCACACAGGCACACACGCAGTGGACGGGAGGCCTCCATTTTCCACTGCCTGGGTAAAGAAATCAGCTTTGTTAAGAGACCCACTAGTCCAGCTGCTCTCGGCACACGTCCGTGTCTGATGGAACGGATCTGAGGACGAACCTCGTCCTCATCCTAGTAGCGCTGCTTAGGTTTAGGTCCATGACGAGGACCAATTTTAAAACCGTATTATGAACTACCGCTGCAAGATTAGCCTGCCACTGTTATCCAGGGAAAACTGGCTTACAGATTTGTCTTATTGCAACTTTTAGTGAATCAGTACGCAGTTTATAACAATTCACATACACTGCCAACAATTTCAAACGTTAAAATGTGCAGTATTTACTAAATTTGCTGTATTTGAACAAAATGGCCAAACTGCAGACTCACAACAAAACCAACCATACATGTAGGATCCTGCCTTCATAAATCATCTCTGATGGGAGAAGAGCACCGTTCTCAGCGATAGTGATCTCACAGCACTTTTAGAGCTCACTACTTTCAGACTGAAGCACTTGTGATTCAGCTGCAGTATTTGTCCTTGCAGGAAAATTTTTACACAGTAATCTTCCAAAAGCAAAAATCTGGCTGCTTCAGATACGACACTGGAGTCTAAACTACGGCAGCTCGGGTGGGTCATAGCCTCAACAGGGCGGCCTACAGCTGCCAAACAGATTATGGTGTATCGCTGCACTGCATTATACTGATGTACAACAAAAAGCACTATTTTCATGTATCTCATATCAAAAGGATCGAATATCACATCATCATTCTCTGCAGTACAAAGGAAATCATACAACAGCCTATGCTAACAAGCTAATGATTTTACCAGATTCGCTTACAATAAACAAACTATTACATGCTTCTATACATGCTGAAAATAAAGTGTGATAAACCTTGAAAGACACCCTGTCAAATAATAACGTTCCTAAACACACGACCGATTCATAAAATTCAGATGGGGTGAGATGACGGGCGATCCTTACCGAGTTTCAGCTCCCCGAAGTTTCCGCAGCCAATCTTCTTCCCCACGCGGAAGTTGGGTCCCACCATGAGGACCCCGGACGGCGCCGAGGACCCGGAGGGCCGGGAGTGCCGGCTCTGGCCCTGCGCCACTTTACTGCTCCGTGCCGGCCTCTCGCCCTCCTTCTCTCTGGGGTGATCCATGACGGCACCGCCAGGGACGCCGAGATCCAGGGAAACCAGGGCCGGGGCCCACAGCGCGGCGCTCAGGCGGACACACAGCTCATGGGACGGCAGTGAGTTGGGACCCCCGTGTGCTGCTGCAGTGGTTCTACTGGGCCCTCACTGCTGGCAGGATGGAGACGGGCCCTTCGAAGACATCCACACTGGTAGAGAACAAGGGCACATCGTGACTTAGATATGCAGTTTACACACACACACACACACACACACACACACACACACACACACACACACACACACACACACACACACACACACACACACACACACACACACACACACACACACCTTTTACCGTCTTCTTTTCCACTCTAGCCGAGACATTGGCCTGACTGTTTTCTTAACACTGGCCTATCTATATTCACAGAAGGATATGCATTTTATAGAGATTATAAAATAGTTCTGGAAGTTGCTCTGGACAAGGGTGTCTGCCAAAAGCTGTAAATGCAAATATAAAAGCACACTAAAGCTACCGCACACCCTTCGTGTGAGTGTTCTGGGTAACCTTTCTATATAACCAAGAACAAACAGTGCGTTCATGTCAGCTGTCATAGAATGGGACAACAACTGGCTACCTACACCGTTTCCATGTAAGAATGCACGTTGTTAATGCAGATTGCTTTTACCCAACTCGGGAGGAAAGAGAACAAGAGCAAAACCTACACCGGTTAGGCGATTCAACGCCATGTACCTGCACGTTTGTCTCAGACACCAGGTCTGTTCAGTAAACACAGGGCTGTAGTGCCTTGTTGATGGATAGTGAATTCCAGCACTTGCACAAATCTCCGCATCAAAGGGGCAGGTGTGTGGATCTCTAGTTTCATAAAGCCCCGACTACATGACTAGATCACAGCCAGCACCATGAGCGCTTCATGGGGAGAGTATGGAGCCACAAATACACCGTCTCTCCACCAGAACAACTTTCACAAGCAGCCAGTGCAGCAAACATAGCCACCGTCGTTCAAATGAGTTTGGCAAGACGGCAAACAATAAATGATAAATTAGTAAACAGCACAGTAAAAAAATCAGACTGGACTGCTTTAAGACAAATGAAATTCAGAGGCTGGGGTGGAGAACAAAGATAAAAAAAAGAAGTCACTGTGTCTTTACCTACCAATTAAGCTCAGCTCGGACATGACAATCAAATTACACGTTTGTTCGAGACTTGGTTTGACTTGGCGTGCTTTTGCTATTTGTAGATTAGTCACAGGGTTAATTTACCTATTTGAAAAATGAAGCGATTGTTCTTTTACATTTGTTGAAAAACCATCAAAGAAGCACCCACGTTCCTCATCGGAGTGATACTGATGCTCCATGCTGTAGCCATTAAAAGTCTGACCTGCAGTCATTAACCTTTATAGAGAAGATTAGCTCAGGGGGAAGGCCAGCACCAGAGATGGACACCTACAGGGACACCAGCGTTGAGCATCTATTTCCCCGTGAGCCTTCGGTGAGGGAAGGAGCCACGGGGAGAAGGAGCAGGTCAAGCCCCATAAAGTGCAAATAAGAGAGCACGAAGCAGCACATTTCACACTCATATGGATCTTCTCACCATGTAGGTCTGCATTCACATTGCGTAGTAATAAAATAATTTACGCATGTATGAAAATGGTTAACAATTCAACATTCGCTGCTACAGAAATAACAAAAGCCTAAAACTATTTTTAAAAACAAACATCCATATGGTGTTATTCATCTTGATATCTCCGTGCCCATGATCACTATCGGAGTGCTCACACATCGCTAAGCAGTGTGGCTGAAAGCCCCCAAGATTCAGCAATGTGTGAGAAAAGTGATCTAGAATGTTAACACATACAAAAGTTGCATATTTGGCTGTGTCCCCCAAGTGTGCGATCACTACATTTACAAGGATCCACATATTTACTACCAATTCACTGTGTGTTTTTACTTACTAGTATGTACTGTGATTTATATCACCATCCACCTGGATTACTGCTGGTCATGGTTAAAAATAAAAATATGACCCATAATGTGAAATTCTGATATTCAGTCAATAACAACCAATTCAAAAAAACGTGAATCCTTTTAAACTTCATGCAACAAGTACACATTTGCCAATAATATAACATGTACACAGAAACCAGATGCACCAATAAGCATTATTCAGGTCTGAAGATTATTCATGAGGAACATAAACTGCAAACAAATGAATATGCTTATGTGAATATGCAATACAACACAAAGATTTTCTTTTAATGCATTCATGTAAATGTCACTCAAACTTGGGTGATGACAAATAACTGGATTATTTGAGCAATTACGTTTGATCCAGCAAAACACAAGCAAACAAAACAAGGTTTAAAGAAAAGGAGTTGTGTGTGTACGTCCCCTTCACACGTGGGTTTGATGGTTCAGGAGAACCAGACACAAGACGCGTTAATAAATGGACAAAAACTTTTTATCAGGCCTGACGTGGAGCTGCTTTGACAACAAACAACTGTTAAGTCCTTTAGCCCTCGGCACCAAACAGAAACACTCGACACACACACACACACACACACACACACACACACACACACACACACACAGGCCTATTCCCATTGTAGTTTCCAGATACCTCCTGTGTTTACAGCATGTCTAAAGGTTAAACATCACAGATGTGCACCACTGCGACGCCTCACACGGTACGATCTCCTGGTATGAGGTGAGAAGGTGCCGTGAGCTGTAGCCAACATCTCCAACACCTGACCGACCGTGTCAGCTGTGAGGAGTGAATAAAGTGGCGGGTGGGCCAGCGTCGGTCTGCTCGCTCTTTAATAACCGGGGAGGGGGAGGACAAAACGAGCCCTCAGCACACGGGTGGAGCTGGCTCGGTCCGTTTTACGAGCGGTTCCTCCACACAGCCGCAGTCACACCACGGAGAGGAGACTGACGAACCGAGGCTAACGGCAGCTAACAGGCTAACGACCCGAGGCTAACGGAACCGTCTCGTTATTAGCCTCCTAGCTACGCAGCTAGCCGCGAACCCGACCAGCTACTCAAATGGTCAAAACAACCCAGTCACACTTACTTCCCAAAGGTGTCGAGAGTTCTTGATACCGCGTGTTTAATCGCTCTCTCGGGCTTCGGGCGCTCGGCCCCGTGTGTGGGATCCGTTAAAACACACCGTGTTCCCTCCTCACTAGCTCGCTAGCTAACCGCCTCCTTCCCCCTTTCTTTACTGTTCTTAACGTGAAGCAGCGCAGAACCACACCGTCTTCCGGTCGCGAGCTCGTCGTCGGCTTTCAAAATAAAGGTTCTCAGCTTGACATCATAGCTCTGTACACATATATCCATTTTATGGATTTACGATGTGAACATGTATATAATAATGGAATAACTGCGATATACTGTAATAAAAGATTTAGAAGTAGTAACATTTTCCGTGGAATGTACATACAGTTTCTTCATACAAAAATGTGTCTCTTTCCTATAGCCATATAGCTACATTTATTATCTGCTATAGAAACAGGTTTTAATATAGTTTTTTTCAGTTATTATGTCTATAGCACCCTCTGCTGGACTACATTTTAATGTATTCATGATTCATGTACATTTTTATTTTCAAACTTAGTTTTTGTAATTCTCTATTATGAATGTTTGACTGTGAATGTTTCCTGATGGCAAGAAAGTGAACAGAAGTCTAAAGTTAAATATAGACTGTAAAGTGCAAAGGTCGGCCCCTTGACACGCTGACACACTTGAAGTGTCATTTCATTACGTACCGTTACTTCTGAGGATTAGCACAAAAATATGCAAATAGTACAAACAAAAAGATGAACTTTTCTCCCGCTGCGAAGTGAGAGAAAGCTTCTCTTAAAAGTGAAATCATCTCTACTGTGCCTTTGGTGCAGCACGGTGATGATCTTGTATTTTATCCCATCACTGACACACAGATGGCGCTCTTATACGTAGATAAGAGTCCTTTGGGAGTCTGCCTGTTGCTGATGGGGGATCGAGGGCGAAGTAAGCTTCACACCAGCGTTCAGGATCGACGTGTAGGCCTCTTTAACGTTTATGCTTGAGCTGTAACACTTTACTGATTTTGACCTGCTACAGATTCCGCAGAGGAAAGAAAACATCTTTCTGTATTTATTTCTCTGCTCTAAAGGGTTAATTCCTGTAATTGGATCAAAGGACATAATGCCGAGCCACATCATCTAATTACATGGCCGAAGACTGCTCTGCGGGACCGATTAATCGCCACAGAGAACTGTGTTTGGTTCTGCTGTGACCCAGTCCAGCAGGCTCCCTGCGCGTTACAGTAACGGTTCCTACTAGCTGCCATACAGGATATTATTTCTCCGTTTAGTTTCGTTACCATGGCAGGAAGGGAAGGAGCCTAATATTTTTTTTACCTCTAGGTACATACACTTAAACTTTTCCAAATGTTCCTTTCTTTCCACCTGAATACGAACCGGTGAAGAACTGAGACTGTATAAACTCAATTATTTGTTGGGTCATGCTTCACCAGCGTGAGTAAACGCGAGAAGATCCGTCGGCTGCTCCCCGGGACGTCGAGAGCGGTTCTTCTACTTCTGGCGACCCACCACCTACAAGTGAGTTGATTTCAAGACTTCTTGTAAAGTAGTAAATCTACACGCCTAGTTTTCTGTGAGTTTAACACAAATAAACGACACCGAGTCCGGGTTTCAGAGCTACTGGGCTCGGTGGATCTAATGGCGTAACTTGTTTGCAGCAGGTTTAGGAGGGGAATACTTTTTTCGTTTCCTGCAATAGCCAACTGTATGGAATTAAGTTCTGCGTTTCCGATTTTTTTTCGCCTTATGCATTATAATTATATGATTAAGTACAAGAAGACGACTAAACCTGTAAAGTTTTATTTGATTGGTATGTCTAATAACTGTAACCCACCTAAAGTGTGTTCACCGGGAACCACCCAAGATTTGTTTCGTTTGACACCAAGAGTGCTACGTCTTCAATATTTATGTATTTTTCAGTGTAATTCTATTACACTGAAATTTATGTCTGCAAAAAAAATAGATTTCTCAAGTTACTTCACTTTGGATGTCAAATACTTAACGGTTTTATTGACCGCATAATGTTGATTTTATTGTGAAATGGAGAAAGGTTTAATTTAAACTGTACCCGTGTTTGCTATGAAATCTTGTGCAAAGCTGTTATATTACCAAGTTTGCATACATTTAGTCTGTAATAAAATACCAGAGTAAAACCTTTATTTCAGATTTGTCATTCTGGAGAAACAGTCTATTGTAAACTTGCTTTGTGGTCACGGCCTGTTTCACCAAGACACAAAAATGTGGCCATAGGCTACATGTGAAATACCTTTCATTCATCACCATGAAGAAACCCAGAGACCCAGGCAGTATCAGAGTAGCCGAAGTCCAAAGAAACAGATATTTGTTGACCTACATGTGGCAGATAGAATATACAAAACACACTTAAAATCTGCCTGCAGCTATGTGAATGTGTGGCGGTCTTAAATGTGTCGGGATAAGATGGAGCTGCTGTCACCATGTTCAGTACAGATACTGATGTGATAAGAACAGATACAAGGACTTGAAATCAATTATTAGCACACGTGCCAACAGTGCATATCAACAGAAAGCCGTACAACCAACTGACAAAGCTAACATGGACTGGAGGTTTGTTAAATATTTGAAGTTTAGAAGTTTTAGCTGACGCCACAATCGGACGTTTGGCCATGATTTTCGACAGGACAATTCCAAGCAGAACTCGGAACATCTTTAAAATCACTATATTTGACAAAGTGTAGGGTATTTGTTTTGTGCTGCTTATTAAATAAGGTGCTGGAATGAGTTTCACGTTTAATGCAAATACTCTCAGACTTTGGTGTAGTTGTACCTATAAAATGAAATTGTTAAACATTTGCATGATTCTCAAAGCCTGTGTTTATCTTGTTGGCTTTTATGTTGTCTGTTTTTATCTTGTCTGTTTCTTGAATGACTTTTTTCTTCTTCAAAACAATTAAGAAAGTTCCGGATCCATGAGAGTGATGCTTATAAAGGCACGCGTTGCACAGTTAGGCCTTTGCCTCTTATGGCAGTGTCATATGTATACTCATTTGGCATTTAAACTGCTCTCTTTAGGCTCACTAAAAATGAAGCTTGCTGTGCGGTTTTCACTTTTCTGCTCGATACTCTGTAATGAAAAGACCTATGCTGTTTGGTTGTGGTTTGTTCTGGTCTGGATGGGACATAAGGCCTCATGCCTTCTAAGTTTCTGAATAGGTTTCCATGCTGTGTGGGTTCCCCTGGAACCCTCTGATATTTGCGCTAGACGTCTCATTTGCAGCGCCACTTGGGCCTTGAGCCAGTATAATTAGTATTATCAAATGTCCTGATATTTCAGGCTTTATCATGACATGCCATGATTATGAACAACACCTCCCTAGCTTATAGAACACACTGTGACCATGGGTGTGTACTGTGTGTGTGCGAAAAGGGAGTGGCAGGCTGTTCAATCCCACTTTCCATTGAAGTACAGGTATGTTACTAATGGGCAGGTTCTAGTTCCTTGCAGTCATATGTATGGCTAAGTAACCACAGAGCTTGCAGTGTACGCGATGCAGCGGCTTGGCGTTTCTGGGCTTTGTGCTGGTGTATGTAGAGAGCTGCCTCGCCCCTCTTCACATCTCCTCTCCGGTGATCATCTTTCTCTACTGGTTACCCCTGTTCTTTTACAGTAGATGTATTAGTAGCTATTGCTTTGCTGCACCAGCTTAAACACGGTAGCGATTAAAAAAATTCCAGAATTCCCAAGATTTGAAAAGGCCTTTATTGTAGATCAAGTTGCCGTTGTTGGTGATGCGGCGATGGGTGCGGAACTGATTGGAATGATTCAGTGGATTACTGTTGTACGACGTAATGGACGATGGAATTTATAAACCGTTTTTATTGGCGAGGAACTGGTAGATCTCTACTGAACTGGGGTGAAGGTGTTCTGCACCCAGAGCAACAGCGTATCAAGACGAGTCTAAACCTGTGGGGCAGGTCATTACACGTGGAAAAGACATGTCGGCTGATTGAAGTTGATGACGACTGCTCCTACTCCAAAAGTGCCTGGTATGTTGTCTATACAGATAAATGATTCCACGTTGCAGGAAATTGTAAACGGATAACGTTTGTCCTGATCCGATGCCGTGGTTCTGTTGGTGGTTTGTCTGAGTTTCCTGTATGCCTAAACCGCATCGCGAACTAGGTCACAATCACTGGTGCACATTGGTCCCATTTCATAGGGATATCACAGAGCAAAGTTGGACACTGTATTCTCCATGCCACTTTTTTCCCCCATTTTCAAATCTGCAACTGTTCTGGGGAGCAGCTGCAGTTGTCAAAGAGCCTAGTGTTAAGCTTTCAGAACAGCTCAATATCCCCTGCTCCTGAAAGCTCGGTGGCCTTTGGCTCGCCTTGTAGGCTTGTTGAGAACAAAAAGGGGTTTTGTATGGGTGCCCAGTGTCCCGCCATCACGACAGCGAACAGCGGAGACATGAGTGTGATTTCCTTGTGTTCATCTAAAAACACTAGAACACCCCATGCTCAGCTTTGACCCAGTTCCTTATTATTTTTAAAAGGATTCGCACATCAGAGCTCCCTGCATAACGCACGCAGACGAACGCTTTTTGCAGTCAGTTGTGCAGATTGCATGCATTCCAAGATGAGCAATATGGGCATTGGATTGGGCCACTGTGCTATGATGGGGGGGCTCTGTGCTCTGAGACTAATTAGAGAAGCATGTTGGAACCTGAAAGGCTAGAAGAATGTGGTACATGCAATGGATGATGTTAAATGTCTTTAGGTTTTGGGGGTGTTGTGTGTTTTCCATAGATGTTGAAAGAAAAGCTTTTTTTTCAGCTGATACTAAGATTTCAAAGTTTAGATGATTTTTTCCCCCTCCACTTTGCTACCTTATGTGTCACTGTGATTTCCAAAATTGTTTGGGACCGAAAAACATTTTGCATATACTGGCTTCAGTGGACAAGACATTTTAATATTTTGTAAGGTTTTATTACCTTCCCCTGTAGGTGTTAATTGCTAATATTGATCGGGTCTGGATTGGGCAGTAACCATGTGACTGGCTCCTGCTCCGTGGAGTATTAACCATCCCGTACCTTAGAATATCCAGCATTTCTATGTGTGGCATTTGACTTCCTTGCTCGGAATGTACCACCTTAGGGTGCCGGGGGTGTATATTAACTTGCTGCCTTCTTTACTGTGGCGTAGCACGATCCTCCGTGCTTCAGGGCAAACTCGTGCTTCTGGCCTTTTTGCGTTGGGCACCTAACACCACGCCCATCTCCTCCTTTCTTGCAGGGTCACTGTGCAGGCGACACACTTGGACAGACACACTTACTAACCCCCACCATTTCAGCACACCTCGGGTAAGTTTCAACGTGCTTGCTGGAACACCATGTGAAGCGCTCTGGGCAGGCGGATAGACGGTGCTCGCTGTGTCCTTGTTGTCATTTCTGGATGTCTGTGTTGTGCCTGATCCCAGAGCAGCTCATTACAGTCTTGTTTCCACCTCTACACATTGCGTGTTGCTACTTTGTGCGGTGAAGGTTAGAGTACTGTCAGTAGATCAGCTGATGTTGGCTGATGGAAATGCATGTGTCTTTCATCTTCCAAAGATGTACTTGCGCGTCATACTGGGTTTGGTCATAAAATGACACTTACCAGCTGATCATCATTTCAATGAGGCAGCGTGATTACTCTTAAATGTGAAACTAGCAGGGAATGCCACGCTGAGGACAACTATATGGGCAACTAATGATTTTTCATTCGGAAAATGTACTTGAAAGTCATAGATCTTGGTAGAGGCTCTGTGTTGTGTTATTGTTGCAGTCTTCCACCACCTTGTGTACATTAATCAGCTTAATGTCTGCCGATCTCCAGTGGGGCTTCCGAGTTTCTGTCCGCTGCCTTCAGGGGCCTCGCGCCAATAAAATGGAAGCCATTGTTACGCTGCCTGTTTGGCTGCCACGCTGACGGTTCTGAGAGGTCTGGGTTTGTGTCATTGACGTTCTGCGCTGGTCTTCTCGTGGGGATTAAGGTTTACCTCGGGTATAGCGAGATTAATGAAGGATTTAATCTGGAGAGGAGGGAGGGTGGGTGGGTGGGGGGGGGGGGTGCTAACAAGTACCACATGCCACAAGACGTTCTCAAAGCCACATCTAACAAAGCGGGCAAATGCTGTAATGGGTTCCGAATGTGGTGCAGTTTGCCATCCAGTTTCTTCCTCTACTGTTCAGCTCTGGGCGGCCCGTAGCGCTCTCTCCTACTGCCACCATAGAACCTCCCACCCTACCCATGAGAGAGGGCTTTGCTGTGGAGAGTCGTCCCCCCTCCGGCGAGCTAATCCTGGCCCTCATCCCACACTCCACTTTATTGGAGCCAGCTGTGTCACCCAGGAGCCCTCCACTTCAGATCCGCTTAACATGAGACGTTTCTGTGCTGATCTGGAGTGGATGGCCAAACCGAGCCAGCCAATGACTCAGTGTAAACATCCCCCAGCGGCGGGCGAGCGAGCGGGAGGGCGGGGGGCGGCCCCGCCTACACGCCCGACTGCGGGCGATGTCTTGCAGACGTGGTCGGAATGACCTCTTCGCAAGGCTGAGGACTTTCTAGAGAGCTCGGACTGACCGTGCAGCCTCGGTTCTCGTCTAAATGTGTAACCGATTACAGACGGACACATTAAGAGAGTCTGCGTAACGTTGTGGTGAAGGACTTTTCCTGTGGGGCAGAGTGCAGTGTTCCACAATGCGAGCGTAGCAAGTGAGTCACAGCCCTCAAGTGTTCGAGGAACAGTTCCGTAACTTTCAGGGACGTTTTACACTTTCAAGGGTTTTTTTTTTCCCCTCACCAGAACTCGTTATAACTTCAGGGGGCTTCAGACAGCTGTGCTGTCATTGGGTCTACCTCAAGCTGGCGCGTACATAGAGCTGTTTTACTCCCCAAATGTGATGCCTTTGAGGAGTATTTCAGAAAGTATTTGGTGTTTCTTGTGTTGAGTATGTTTTGGTGATTGAAACTGAAATAACCTCGAGGGGTCCACTGAACGCTTTATTTATTTATTTATTTCAACTTTCAAGGTCTGGTTCCCCTTCCTTTACACATCAAGTAGGTTATCAGACTCTGTCAGTGGTTTTTGGCCAGTGGAAGATTTGCTTAGTTTAGGATTGGGGCCTCATTCCCATAATGCCTCAAAAATGTTTTCTAAACTTTAGTTAGGATTCCCAGAATGCACCAAGCAGGCCTGCTTGTGTTCTGATTGGGTCTGAAGAGAGCCTTGCTGTGTAATTATGAAGCCTTGCTGTGTCTTTGTGGACGCGCCTCTCCCTAGATTGTGCTCCCCTTTTTAGCTGCGTTCTCAATAGTGATTGCCAAACCCTGCACACTCGAACGTAGCCGACTGACATGGAAGAAGTGTCATGTGACCCCAGACGCTTCTGTCGCTCTTGTATTTCGTGCTCGATGCTAGGAAGCGTGTGTTTGTGATGCTTAGCAGGTCTCCCAGCTCTGCTGTGCCGGTAACGTTCTGTTCCTGACTGTCGACTTCCTTCACCCCATCTGCAAGCAGCTGTTTATTGGTTGTCTATGGCAGAAGGGCTCTGGTGTGGCGGTACAGTTAACCGGGCACTCCTGCCAGCCAATTGCAGTGACTGTCGGAGGGGGGCGGGGTTTGGTTATTTCCGGAGTCCAGCATGACGAATAACACAGCTGCTTCTGTCAGTACCCGTGGCATGCAAAATGTCCCCGCTGTGGAGTATGTGTGTGCGCGTGTGCGTCAGACAGGGAGTCTAGGGTCCTCCGAGGCCCCTGAAACGTGCTCCCTCATTGGCCGGTCCTGTCGGAGGTTTTCTCCACACAAAGCTCCCCGTTTCAGCTACCTGACCACAGCCTTCTGACCGTTGTGGCCCGGGCAGTGGTGATCTGCTCTCCAGTCCACTGTTCTCAGGTGCGGGGCGAAGCTGGCCTCTCCAGCTTGCTCCTTTTCCCGGCGTTCCTGTGGGAAATGCCTGCGCTAGGAGTGACTCACCCCCCCCCCCCCCCCAGACCCGCTACCACGCACAGGAAACGCAGAGGAAGTAATCTGAACTCCCTTTCTCCTTAAACCAGCCTTCACCCCCAACCCAGAGTGCCTCACGTGATCAGATTACCCCCCCCCCCAACACTGGGCCTTCTGCCAATCATAAAACTGAGAGAAACGGATGTGATTGGGCTGTATTAGAGCATAAACAAGCACGATGCTATCGCGGCGCAGGATGAAGACGTCCAATCCCCTGTAGCGCTGTCTGAGAATATTTTGACCGGTTTAGAATAAGAATTGAGTAGAGCTCTGTGTAAATCATCTGAGTGCATCGGCATACGGAGCACGTTTGGACGAGAGCTAGCAATAAACTCGCCCCACCCCACCCCAACACACCCCACCCCGCGCAGACGTTTCTCGGGGCTCTTTGTTAGCGGTGCAGAGCTTCTTCAGGGTTTACATTTTCCGTCAGCACTGCTTATGTTTGGACTGGACTGGAAGCAGATGCTTCTAACCCCCCCCCCCCCCCCCCCCCCCCCCCTTCACGTGTCGTGTCTGTGTGAGGAGGCCAGCAGCCTAAATGACCTCGTCCACAGCGGTACAGGAACCCTGTGCTCCCACCCCTGAGCTACCGCAAGCACTGAGACACACAGAGAGGAGTCTGTGCTCAGGTCACACAGGTCGGGTTTAACCACTTGCCCTCCGTGTTCGGGGTGGAGCGGAGGCTGATCCGAGGTGGTTCGCCCCGGAGCGGAGGCCGAGGGGGTCATATCGGCAGCTGCCGTGGTAATAAAACGGGGTGGGGTAGGTGGCGGGGGGGCTATTTCAGGAGTGTGAGCAAGGCGACTGGCGGCTGGGAGTTTCCTTTGGCTTCGTGAGTGATGTAGGTGTCAGATGGGCATATGAACGCACGTCGCAGGGCGGCTGGAGACACACGCACTGGTGGGCAGTGTTACTTTGAGTCACACTGTCAGATCCTCACTGGAGGACAGCAGACTTTCTTAAACACACACAGTTTGGGTTATAGGTAAGGCTATCTTTCTCTCTCTCTCTCTCTCTCTCTCTCTCTCTCTCTCTCTCTCTCTCTCTCTCTCTCTCTCTCTCTCTCTCTCTCTCTCTCTCTCTCTCTCTCTCTCTCTCTCTCTCTCTCTCTCTCTGCATGGGTGGATCCTCGAATCTATGAAATGTTAAGCAGTGAAAGAATGCTGGTAGCGGAGGTTAAGAGCTGCTGGAATGTGTCGCAGTAAGAGCAACCTGTAGCAAATTTGAGCTTGTTGACACTTGTGACCCGAGTCACGGCACCGGTGTTCAGGTTGGTGTTGTGGAATCGCTTGGGTGGCAATATGCCAGGAGGGCAGTAAGTGGTGGAACCCGTTTTAGTCGCGGAACCCGAACTTGGTGTAGCCTTCGTGGCTTCGTCGGTGTGCCCTGCGTTTGTTTTGGGAGATGTGGTTTGTTTTTTTTGTTTTTTTATCTTCTGCGTCTTGAGATGTTTCTCCTTCACCCTTTCTGTAGTCTCACCAAAAGCCGCCATCATTCTGTGCTGCAAGGACGACCAGATGTCTTCCAACGGTGAGCTGCAGGACGTTGGGAGCTGTGGTAGTTTCTGGGAGGTGAGGCTCCTTCGTGAGACACACACACACACACACACACACACACACACGTACGTCTTATGTACCAAACACGGCACCCAGAGCAAGTCATTTGTCCAAGAGTTGCACTCTCAAATCAAGCTTTGGTTTGGTCGGTTTGTACACATAGGTGGGAAAATTAGTTTGTGTGTGTGAGGAGTGAACCAGGAGTGAAAGCTTCACCCTTCTCCACCCTCGCTACGAACACACTCTCTCAAATTGGCAGCTGCCACCAGCGTGCCGCTCTCCAAAGCTGTCAACAGGGTGGAGGCCGACTCCCAAGCACTTGCAGAGGGAGAGAGAGGAGACTCCATGTTTCCATATCTGCTTGCTTGTTGGAGCGAAGGCTCCTGGTGTAGAAGCTTTCACACTGTAGGCAGCATGTGTCCGCGCACGTCGTTGGGCTTGTCTGATTGAAATGAGTTCAAGAGCAATTTAATCGTGATTAATGGTGACAAGCTCTGTCAATATAACTATTATGTTTGAAATTATTCCTCCAAATGTTATTGCCATGAAAGACTGCCAATTTGTATTGGAAACCTTACAGCACCTGAAGAGAACTAGTTTGTTCTTGCTTTCCCCGGGAAGCGCAACTCTCCGAGTGTAACTGCGAATGTAACCGTAACCGCGTAACTCTCTTTCCCTGCGCGTAGCCGGGGAACTACAAGCGCACGGTGAAGCGTGTTGACGACGGCTACAGGCTCTGCAACGAGCTGGTGGCCTGCTTCCAGGAACGCGCCAAGATCGAGAAGGCCTACTCCCAGCAGCTGTACGATTGGTCCAGGAAGTGGAGGGGCGTGGTTGAGAAAGGTGACTCCACCTCCCTCTTTCACCAGACAGATTCTAGCCAGCTGATGCCTTATGTTGTGTTTTGTTTTTTGTTTTTTTTCTTTCATGCATCACGATGCATTGTTGGTAGTGCTGAAGAAAACTGTTAAGGATTCCCTATTTAAGCAGGTCTAATAGCTTGTGTTCAGAAGATGGTGTTTCCTCCTCAGGAGCAGGAGGTTCACGGCTGGGTCTTCTCTCCCTCTGGCAGGGCCGCAGTACGGCACGCTGGAGAAGGCCTGGCACGCCTTCATGGACGCGGCCGACAAGCTGAGCGAGATCCACATGGAGCTGAAGGAGCGGCTGATGAGTGAAGACAGCGAGAAGGTCCGCGGCTGGCAAAAGGACGCCTTCCACAAGCAGATGATGGGAGGCTTCCGGGAGACCAAGGAGGCGGACGAAGGCTTTCGGAAGGCCCAGAAGCCCTGGGTGCGCAAGCTGAAGGAGGTGAGCGCTCCCCGTCCCGCGTCTCTGTGGCGTCGCGACAGGGTCATCCGACTGACCGCTGACCGTTCCGTTCCTTCGGTGGCAGGTGGAGGCTTCCAAGAAGACCTACCACCAGGCCCGGAAGGAGGAGAGGACGGCGCTGACCCGCGAGAACCACGCCAAGGCCGACCCCACCAAGTCCCCGGAGGAGGTGAACAAGTTCACGGTGCGAGTGGACCGGTGCAAGCAGGAGGCGGAGAAGGTGAGACGGCGACACCACCCATAACCGAGTCCTCGCTACGTCTCCTCCTGGGACACGAGGGTTACCTGCCTAATCTGTTAGGAAATCGGTTATGCGGGTTGCTTTATTAAGTGGTGATTGGAGTTGCCTCCAGCCTGATGTTATGAATGGTTGCGAGTGAAGTATGCTCGGTGAAGTTTGAGCTGGCGGTGTGTGCGGTGGGTGGAAGTGTAGAATGCCCGAGTTGCTCTGGGCAAGAGGAGGCTTGTTTGCTAATCGTGCTGGTGTGTGTTCAGTGTTGGGGCAGCCATTGTTATGAATCTTCTTTGGCAGTAATTGCATTGTATGTTTATGGATGTGACTCATAATGTCCATGTGACCTTTTATTTTGGGAACATACAAGATGTGGGGAAGTCTTGGCACAAGTTGCATTAAGACTGCAGGCGTGATGGAGTCTCTGGCAGAGATACCACCATAAACTCCTCTTCTCTTACATAGTGTACCACAACAATAAAGACCCTCCTCTCCAGAATGTAGCATAAACATTAAACTATCTATTATTATAGGCTTACGCATAATTCCATTAAACCCATATGTACTGAAATATTAACTTTTTCATAGCCGGTTTCTGCTGCTGAGAACAGCAGTGAATGGAAAACTCATTATTAATGTCCAAACAGAGTAGTGAAAACAGCACTTGTTCCAACAGCAGTTCTCCCACAGTCTACATGTGAACGGCCTTTAACAGTGCAATGGTGGACTTCAGTCACATTCGTGAGGGGTGCTTGTCCTTTCTCTACAAAAGCGGGTGCGAGTGAGTTCACTCCTGTCTGATCGAGGCAGGCCGAGACCAGCTGGCGGGACTATCACCCCCCCCCCCCCCCCCCCACACACACACACACACACACACACACACACACACACCACCCCGCCCCCTCCAGGCTGAGCAGAGTTCACCCGCTCCGAAGTGAAAGTACAAAATGTCAATCACACCCCTCACCTCATCTGCTACGCTGGCAAAGGCTGGAATGCCAGAGGATTAAACTCCCCAAAGCAGATTGAAAAACTCACAGATTTGGAGTCACACACACACACCCACACACACACACCAATTGTCTTTGATACATTCACATGTTCAACTTAGAACATGTTACTGAAACGGCGTTTGCTAATGAGCAAAGCAAGACTTGTCTTTCCGCCTAAATGATCCGTAAACACGATTACACTGTGCCAAAAAATTCTTGTAAGTGTAAATGTCCGTTTAAAAAGTCTTGTTACATTTTGGAGGGGTTTTTTTTTTTGCTGTAGAGGGGAACCTGCTGTCGGCTTTTCCTTTCTTCCATGCACCACAAACGTTGACATGCTAACTTCGTTATCCATGAATAAACGCCGTCCCTCCCATGTTCCACGTTATCATACAGCGTACTTGTCGTAACAGCTAGTCTTCGTTTACGTTCGTAGCCATTCGGTGCTTTGTGCTGCGCTGGAAAATGAAAGCTAGGCGTGGTGGGGAGTGTAACCGTGAGCTGGGGGTGTGTGTCGCACCAGGCCAAGGAGCGCTACGAGCGGGCTCTGGACGAGCTGAACCGCTGTAACCCGCGCTACATGGAGGACATGGAGCAGGTGTTCGAGATCACGCAGGAGGCCGAGAAGAAGCGCCTGCTGTTCTTCAAGGACGTGCTACTGGACATACACCACCACCTGGACATCTCCAGCGATGAAGGGTGAGTGGACGGGACCCTCCCGCGGGCCACGTTTAACCGGGCTGGAGTGTCCCTCCGGATCTGCCAAATACGTCAAGCAGGAAATTAGTGCAAATGCACAAAATTTTTTTTAACTATTAATAAGTAGCTACAAGTTTCTTTGACCATGGACTATCATTGTTTACTTAAAAAGGAATGTTGTGCCTGTTGTTGTTCATTAACCAGAGGGTTTTAGGACTGAGGCTGAGACAAGGGCAGAGCTTGTGGGCTGTTCTTGCCTTTAGATGATGAGCAAATATCACCTTTTGCCTTATTTTGTTCTGTATCAACGTGGATGTAACTGCAGTTCATGTTGGATAAAAAACAAAACAAAACATCCCCCCACCCTGCCATTGCTGTTTGCAGTAACAGAACCCCCTCTGTTGCCCCCTGGTGTAACTACCCAGCTGCTGTCGAGCTTTTGGTCGGCCGGTGCCAATTGCCCCCAGGAGTCTCCCGTCCGAGCCGCTGGGTTTGTTGAAGGCGTGTTCCCGCCATCCCACCCGCTTTTCACAAAGGCCTCAGCGGTGACTCACGCCAGCGGGCTGTGTGCAATCACTTTGGGTTTTGATAACTGCTATTACGATCAGCTTTTTGGGATGGCGAGCGAGCAGAACAGGACGAACTTGCAGCCATTTCGTGTCCATGTTTGTATTAACACCGGTACCTCATGAGCAATTTAAAGAGCGTGTGGAAATGTTTCACTCAGGTACAAGGCGCTGTACCGTGACCTGGGCCAGACCATCAACGCGGCCAGTGACGTGGAGGACCTGCGCTGGTGGAGGAACACCCACGGTCCCGGCATGAGCATGAACTGGCCCCAGTTTGAGGTACACCGTGACCCCAGTTTCTGTTGCAGTCTGACCTGATATCCAGTTTAAGGTGAAGAACAAACAAGCTGCAGTTTGAGTTCCGACGTGAACTGGTTCCAGTGTGTACAGGTGAAACTGGCCCCAGTCTGAGGTACGGTAAAAATAGCCCCAAGTTTGAGGAACAACATGAACTGGCACCAGTTTGAGGTACAACATGCATTACCCAATTCTAGCCTAATTTAAAGGTCAATCCAGTATTATTCCAGCCATGAACAAACGACCTGACATGCCAACATTTGCTTAGGCAGAAGATATGACATTTCCAGTAGGAGCTCTGAACGGGGCAGCTGTATGTGAGTGGTGATTGGCTGAGCCGTTTCAAGCCGTGAGCTCTGAGCATGGCGAATCCTAACGGGCTCAGAGTGAATGCGCTGTTGTCTGGGCAAGGCCACAAGTGGCTTCTGGAATGTGGGATCCTCCTGGCTCTGCCAGAAGTGACTCCTCCCCTCCTCTCCTCTCTCTCTTCTCCTCTTTCTCTTCCTCTGCTCCCAGCGCTCCAGCCTCGAGCAGAACCCCGCCTCTCCGTCAACGCTGCCCTTACACGCCTAGTGGCAGAGTCCACGTTTTCACAAAACGAATATTGTGGGCGTGTGTGTGTCTTCTGCATAGCTTGAGCATGTCCCAAAAACCACAACTTCTCCTTCCCGGTCTGAATGCATAATTAAGCAGTAGGAGGAGCCTGATTGGTGCTCGGCGAGCGTGCCCAGAGCGGCCTTGCTCTGTGCCTACCTGCTGGCACCAGAGGAGCCCAGAGCTGTTCTCGTCCCCCTCACACTCCAGCTCTTTGGGCCGGGCGCATTCTCACTACCTTCAGCTCGGCAGGTCTCCGGGTTGTGGGACTGCCTCCAGATCTCGGCCCAGTGTGTGGCGAGCTAGGCAGCTTGTGGTCTTTCTGGGGCATGTGGGGGTAAAATTGTGTAATAATGCAAGTAGCTGCCTTATTTATATTTGTGTGTGTATGTAGGAATGGTCTCCAGAGGCTAACCGCCCGATTGGCCGCAAACAGAGAAATAGCCGTGCCAGTGATGACGTGGTCACCTTGACCAACATCGTCTCGGCTACGAGCGAAGCTCCTCCAACTCCACAGGACACCACCAGGTCTCTCTTTCTCTTTTTCTCTCTCTCTCTCTCTCTCTCCCTCTCCCCCTCCCCCCCTCTCTCCCACACACCCCATTTGTGTTTTGTTTCTATTGTCTTGATGAAGTACTTCTCCCCGACGAAGGCTCGAGTCTTTTTGCTACATATGTAATAAATGGTCTGGACTGTCTTGGGTTTCCTGTTCAGAAGCTTTGAGATCACAAAGCTGCTTATTCGTTAAGGAAAATCCATGCTGGTGACATTTGCCAAAATTAACAAGGCAGAGTTAAACCTGCACGACCTGTGGAAAGACGTCTCCATATCTGGATCTCTTCATCGTGAAATGTAATGTTTCTGATGCAGTGCCATTGGCTGTTATTTATTTGTTTTTGTTTTTATTGTCTTGGTAACCGTGGCTCCCTGAGGAGGCTTCTTCCTGCTGTAGTTGGAAGCAAGCTAATTATTACAACAGCAGTTCTGTTGGGCTTATTCAGCACAGTCTCTGTGTGCGTGCGTGCGTGCGTGCATGTCTGTCTGTCTGTCTGTCTTTTCTCTCTCTCTCTCTCTCTTTTCTCTCTCTCTCTCTCTCTCTCTCTCAGAGGGTGTGGGTGGAGCTAAAGTGAGGTCTAAAGAATTAACTATTTCTAGTATTTGTATAGTGTCACACTGGATGTATTATACAGTAGCCTCACGAAAACAAATGAGGACCACATATGTACCACCCACACAACACACAACACACACACACACACACACACACACACACACACCTCATGCACACAGACACACACATTCATTCAGACAGAGCATCAGCTGAGAGTGTGTTATTAAGCCTCCAAGCCCCAGCTTCTGTCACCATCATTAGTCTGGTGTGTGTGTGTGTGACTCTGGAACCCGCAGGTGGCACGGGGGGAACGCCCACTACGAGACCTTCGGTGACTCATCACAGAGAATGTCAGTGAACGGTCACTTCCTTTTGTGACCCTGCATTTATCGGGGGAGGGGGGGGGGCAGCAGACCAGAAGCTTTGTTCACACACTGTTCACACACTGATGCTTCACCGATGTCCGTTTAATACACGAGTCCGGTTCCGTAACCGACTCACGGAGCACCGTGCTAAGTGGAGTAGACGGACAGAACCTCTGGGCTACTGCCCCCTGTGGTGTTGGGCTTTTCGTAAGCCAATCATTTGGGACCTCGATTAGGAGGATCTAGAAAACTGCTTCACAGTGCAATAAATGCAGGTGTTTGGAGGTTGCTTTCTGTCCTTCTAAATGTTTGTCTGTGGTGACTGTGGTGATTAGTCCTCGCATCTGTTCGCTTCTAGATATTTATTACAAATAATATAAATCATATTTATTATTTATTAGTGCTGTCAATTCCAGGTGCCGCGATTAAAAGTCCTCACCAGGATTTTGCTCAAGCTTGCTAGATTTTCTAATTAGCAATCCAGGTAAAATTAGTGGAATCAACACAATCCAGGAAGCCTGAGCAAAATCCTGGTGAGGACTTTTAATCGCGGCACCTGGAATTGACAGCACTATTATTTATATATTTTTACAACATTGGAGGAAAAAATGTATCTGTCTTGATGGCTTTCCTAATTTTCTATTTTGGTTCCTGAGCTTTTTTCTATGTTTTATGTTCTAAGATTAAAAATGTGTATCAACAGAAATGATTAAAAAAATGGAGCTGTCTCTGCAGACTGTTGGAATGTCAGCCGTAAGTGCCGTGTTTCTGCCCTCTGCAGAGTGCCCAAGGACTACTCGTCAGACTGGTCTGATGAAGAAAGTCCCAGGAAATACATAGCGTCCAACGGAGTGGAGGATGAGGAGGATGAGGAGGAGAAGGTAGCAGGCGTGCACGTTAGAGCGCTGTATGATTACACTGGTCAGGAGTCTGATGAGCTGAGCTTTAAAGCAGGTATTAATCCCTACTAATGCTTTATTAATGGCACACATGTGTATGTGTATATATACATGCGCGCACACACACACACACACACACACAAGCTGTGTTTGAGCACGCCCCAAGGCTTGCAGAGTGGTGTGAATCGTCTTGATGGTCTGTTCTCGTCCCAGACCAGAAGATCTCTGATTGAGCCCTTAATCAGATGATGGTTCTGATTGTCTTGTCTGATGACGTGTTGAACAGACCCAGACAACTCGGAGCATGAGTGATATTTTTTGGCTGTGATTTGGGGTTTAAAATCACCAAAAGACCTAAGGTTTTTTTGAAAAACCTAAGGCACAGGTTTTCTCAAGACTGATCTGGGGAAAGTGTCTCTGGCTGGACGCATGTCTGACTCAGCTGCTTTCACAGAAGCTTGGAAAACCTTCACATGTTGTTTCCTCGTTTCTGGAAGCACTAAATCGTGTTGATGGACTGCATTGCAAAGCCATTTCAAAAAGCATGCATTAACTTTTGATAATGAACGACTTGGAGTTCAAAATGATAAACCAGTTTGACTACTTTACTAGCTGCTACCAGTGAGCAGTGGGCATGTCACATTTTCACACTCTGTAATATGATCCTCCATGTATTAGGGTGTCATATTTAGAATGCTGTTGCTTTATAAGCATGTAGTGAATGAGAGAATCTCAGCTTCAGGTAAGTGGGTAATGTTGAGAGTGGAGGATTCCTGTACCCTTAAATACTGAAATATATCTTACCCTTTGCTTTTTTACATTACATTTTGGTTTTTTTGCTTGTTTGTAAACAAGATAAAAAAAAAAAACAGAACTGTGAGGAACTGTTTTATGTCCACTGGACCACAGTTCTTGGGGAAAGGACAACCGGGACTATGACACACATGGGATGTAATGAAATGGGTTTAGTCAAATGGAGACAGATCACCACCCTCCTTAAAGACATTTATAGAGATGCCATGTGTATCAAGTGTGCAGTTAAAGACTTAATAGTTCATACTTAATCAGTGGCCAATCAAAGACCAGCGTCTTCAGCCAGCAGTGATGTCATGTAAAATCCCCAGTACCTGATCATGCTAGACATGACACCCAGTATCATGTATGTCACAGCCATGTAGAGAAAGCCATCCAAATGGTATCCGGCCCACCAGTGGTCTTGTGGTCAGAATCTGACCGCCGATGCATTGCCAACAGTTCACCAGTTGTGCATGCTAACAGATTACGGTATGAAAAGCACATATCCTGGGTGTGTTTAATAAAACGTAGACAATAAGTACCCACACAGGACGCTTCTGTTAATCTTCATGGTAAGTGTGTTGTCTCCCTGGTAATTTGTTTCTTCTAGATTTCTAAAATACCATAATTAGTTTTTAAAGGGTTTGTTTGTTCTAAAGTTACCGGAGCAGAATGCCACGTCCTCTGGGGTTTTTGGACCAGTTGTTTGGCTTCAAGTGTCATTCATATTCTCCAGAGGATTCACTGTAACCATGATCTTCTTTCTTCACGTAATGGTAGCGTCATGAATCGTGGCACAAGCTCCCACTGCAGAGAACACAGTGGTGCTGCCACCTGGTGGTGACTTTGCACATGCACCGTGTTTTACCCGCCTGGCATTAAAATTTCCAAACTAGTAGTTCGTTATGGAAGGCAGTACTGTTGACACCATAGACTTTGAGAGAGGGTGGGCGTGGCTTATTATGCGAGATGTGAGCGACGTCAGGTGTGTCATGGCTGGTGTGTTGCAGGTGACGAGCTGATG
This sequence comes from Brachyhypopomus gauderio, assembly GCF_052324685.1. NCBI lineage: Eukaryota > Metazoa > Chordata > Actinopteri > Gymnotiformes > Hypopomidae > Brachyhypopomus > Brachyhypopomus gauderio. The sequence goes on along the minus strand of NC_135222.1, from coordinate 20,606,979 downwards.
AAGCTGGAAGAAGAAGACGAGCAGGGCTGGTGTAAAGGGCAGCTGGAAACCGGAGAGGTGGGCCTCTACCCTGCTAACTACGTCCAGGTCATTGGTTCGTGATGACCAGCCCCGCCCATGGGCGACGCCCACCACCCCTCAAAAAAAGGAGGCCACGCCAAATGGAATACAACAATCAAAACATAACAAAAAGGAAGCTGTGACAGAAGGCCACACCCTCCTGGAGCTACGGAAGCTCAGAGGTTCAGAACTTTTGCCGACAGACCAGAGCAAGAAGGGTTGCGTTGCCATCCTTTACCCAGATCCTTTGCTTTTGTCAGAGGTGCTACCAGTACGGTGTCTTCATTGGACGGCGTCGGGGAGGGAGGAGGATCCGAGCTGAAGCTCCTGGTGGCACCATCGTGAGAAGACCAGCAGGTTCACCCTGGACCTTAGGCTTTCCCTAATGTACTGTACGGAGAGGAGATGGGACTGCCTCAGCAGGTTACTGGGAGAACATCATCATCATCATCATCATTGTAACTTTGTCTTTATTCGGTTATTGTGTTCATTTCAAGTATTTATTTTTGACCAGATCAAATTAGTTTCGCTTTGCCTTGTATTAATATTCTGAGTCTTTGGCATGTGTCTTTTCCTTTTAACATGCTTAGCGTTCGAGGACACACATGTTGAACTTAGGATGAATTTCTTTGGCTAGTTATGCACAGATGCTACTTATAGATCATTAAAAAATGAGCTTCGCTAGAGTTCCCAATATTGACTACAAAGCACATGCAGTTTTCGAATCTTTCAGTGAAGTGTTAAGGGTTTTCTTTTCTTTCTTTTTTTTTTTTATCGGTTAATGTGGATTTGTACAGAAAAAGAAATGTAAAAATCTAAATGGGTAGAGGGCCTTTGTCATCCTTTGAATCTGAAATGTTCTAAAGTAATTCTATTTTTGGAAAGAGATTCCAAAATCAAATAGACCTTTTTGGTTAAGTTTTTAAAACTTATTTTCTGTTTTTAATTGGAGACCAGGCTTCCATGTTCAGACAAACTTAACAAACTAGAGAGAAATGGCTTTGAGCAGTGACTTAATCTGTTGACTTAATTAACTGCGGAGACATCTGCAGGAGTGTGTAACTGTGTGTGTGTGTGTATGTGTGTGTGTGTGTGTGTCGGAGGATGTTTCTTCTATGTGCAAGAAGAATTATTCACTTTTTGATGTCCTGGCCTCCCGAGCTCTGAATAAAGATTTGTATTATAACTAGTGGAACAACCTATACTAATCAATATAGCAATCAAAATAATAATTCATGAGCTGATCAATGTCTTCACCTATTAGGAGGGTTCAGGAAATCTGTGGTCTGTGTCAAATTTGCTCCGTGCACAATTTGAATGGAATGGTTGTCCAGGAATTTGAGGTCACAGCCAAAATAACTAGCACTGTGTAATTTAATACTTTAGCCATCTGTTTTTGATTCTATATTGTTGGAATGTTAATTTTTGATTTTGTGTGGTTTCTGTCAGAGTATTAGAGGTGATAAGATACCCAAGCTCAAAATAAAAAATGTTTAATTCACACCATCAATATTTGAGACAAAGTAGTGTCCTTGATTTTCTAAAATTTAAAAAAGTAGTTTAATTTTGAATTTTATTTCACAAAACTGTAAAAATATTGATTGCAAAAGTTTTGTAGTTTTGTCAGTACTCGCAGAAAGAGTTTCCTTGTACATCAAATCCCCTGACAGTTTGAGGACCTCCTTAGTGAAATTCAGACTGGATAGCAGTGCTTAAAACACATCAGAAGACAATTATTGGAATTTGGGTGAGGCTAAACCAGTTGTGCAGTACATTTTCTATGCAGAAACATTCCTGCTGCAGAGAAGCATGAAAGGAAATCTTGTACAGCTAATTTTTCTTTCTAATGTATGTTGAGTAAGAATCCTAGTGAGTTGGTTAATGTCAGCAGGCTTATTTTTTTTCTCTTGTGGTTTTTGTGATAGGTTATTACCCATCATGGGTAATTTACATGCATGCAAACTGTTCAAAAGGAAGAGGATATCAAGTAGTGTACAGCTTTCGGACAGCCTCAGCTGAATCGTACATAGCTGGGCTTCTCATAGCTGAAGATGCAGGTGGTTCTTGGTATCCTGATACCACATGTTGATCAATCTGGCCCCAAGATAAGGTTAAATGGACATATTGACATGTTTAGCATTGCTTGGAACAATGCACATGTATTTGTTGAGTAATATAATAATGCTGAGGCAAGGACATTCTTGATCTGAACAATAACATTCCCCGCTGAAGAACAAAGTACTCCTCGAGAATGACAGGAATTATGCGTGTCGAGGGTCAGGTACAGAGTACGGGGTTCATCAGATCAAGGGCACAGGATACCTCCATTGTGTTACTTAGTGTTCAATTTATTAATAAACAAAGTGAAAGTAAAAAGAGAATCTAAGCATAAAACAATTGGGCAAGCTCTGTCTACTAGACATGAATCAACAATTGTACAGCTCACAACCTTACTAGACTAACTTCAGTCAGCAGGTCACTTAACATTCTCTTACCATGGCCTTTTTCCTTCTAGCCTACACCACCCTTAAATACCCTGAGCCCCGCCCTGGGCTAAACCAACATACTGGGTAGGTGTGTCGTACAGAGGAATAATGCAATTCATTATTTTACATCACACTGCAACGAGGAATAATACAGTTCAAATGGTTTGTACAAATGGCCATTGTCAATCTCTTTTACCGGTAAGTATATTTAATGTCCAGTTTTCTTAATCCTGGGTGTCCTTCTGCAGCTCCCCCTACCCTTACACGGTCATAGGCCCTTCTGACCTGTATAAGGGTTGGGGCTGTTCCACCCCAAGCTCCTTGGTAGGTAAGTCCAGTCTCTAATACGCCATATAGTGTGGGGCAGATCTCTGACCTCATCACAAACAACCGAATTAGAAAATATTGATTTTTGATTTCAAAAACAACAACCTATGTGCTAAAAGGTAGAATCGCTTAAATGGGTTAAACGTTCGTGCGAGTTCTAGACCAGACAATGAACAGACATGTCTAGCTGTGAAGTGGAGGGGGTGGACACACCTGTGGAGGGAGTGGACATTTCTTCCCAACAAGGAAACCACATGCTAGCAGGAGTGTGGCAGAAGACACAAGGTTTCCATACTTTGCTGACCAGGAGAGGGGTCTGTTGAACCGGCTGGAAGTAGTCGAGTTGAAACAAGCAGAGCTCTAGCGAACCAATACCCGATGGCTACGAGCTTCTGTTCCTACGTCATGTACACGTACACAGGCCTCCCGCCATAAGTGGGGCCTGTAAGGAGGGACTGAAATGACTGACCTGGACCCGAGTGCAATCCACCTTGGATAAGTGTGCTACATGTAGAACTGAAGTATATATTAATGAGCACAATATTGTGCTAACATCACAGGGCCTTCCATCTAGGTCTGGCCTATCCTAGACGTGACTAAGAGCTGAGTCACAGATCAGTTGATTATGATCAGAGTTTCAATGTAATCCTGTTTTCTTAAGTCGTAGGGATCAAGAACCTGAACCTAACTCCTCCAGAGATTCTTCTGTAACATGACTAAGATTCCAAGCCACAGAGAAATAACAAGGCACGAGGTAATCTCAACACTAATTGAACAATCACCTTTCCCATCTGGATTATTCTGGCTCATTCTACAGGACATTTTGGAAAAGTCAGATCAGGTCTCCACAGTTAACACTATACTGTTTAGTCCAGTAACATTTATATATTTGCACATAGCGTATTCACATTCACTAGGAACTATAGACACAGTTAAATCATAAATTGTTCCATATAGCTTACATTCCATATAATTCCATCTGTATACTGTAATTATAGTGTTCAGTGGTAAGCAGCATTCAACACGACCTGGAAAATTTCACTACATTTCTACAGGGCAAAAAAAAGCATCTGACTAATTTAAGGGAAGACATAGGGAAACATTTTCAACGTGCCTCCTTCTACATGACCTCAACACTTTGTGGCCTATTTAGTCACTGCATACATTGGTATATTGGCCAAAAGTACACATCACTTTAATGCCATGATTTATCAAATCATTCACAGAAACCTCATGTGGCATGTCTGTGATTGGTCAGAATGCACAGACTGAGCAACTATTGTTTGAGAGCTTATTTGTATCTTGAAGCGATCTGTGATAGTAGTACTGCAGAAAGATAATGTTGCAATAATGAATAACAATCTATTACTCTCTTTCGGACAACCGGAGGACAGGATAAAAAAACTCAAAACATTTCTGCACTACAGATGAAGGGTATCGATGTCATTAAATAGTGTGTAAATCTGTAGACAATGAAAGACATAAAATAATCCCTTTGTCACAATTTATATTGTACAACAGTAAATTATTTCAGTGCTGTGGGTCCCCAATCAATATCGATTGCAGCTCAATACTTAGAGTTAAAATGTCTATTCAATTAAATTATTTATATCTACTCTTGTAATCTAATTTGTGATACAGAGTAAAACGTATTTTTGTAAATAGGATAGATTCACATTGTGCACATTTAAACTATACTACTTTATCGTACCTGAGAAAGCAAGACAACACTGTATCTGCAGTAAGCCACTTTGATAACGCTTTTAAAACACAGAAACATCTCAAAGTGCCTCGAGTTTGGCAGAACAGTTGGCTAAAGCGACATTGGGACAGACACAGCTGCCCGAGGACACGAAAAGTAAGACAGCACGCCTAAATCTTCACTGCATATTGAGTTTGTGGAGTGTTTTCTCCAGGACATCGGCGGTGTAGTTCTGGCTGCAGGCGCGCAGGCCTCGGATCAGCTCGTCCACCGTGGCCTCCGCTTTGCGCAGTTTCAGCCACTCCTTCAGCAGCTCTCGGACCTGTTCCTCCAGGTTGCGAGGATGTTTCTCCTGTATGCCTTCAATCTTGTAGTCAAGTCCAAGTTTTCGCCCAAACTGAATCCACTTCTTCCCCAGATGTTCAGCTAATATATCCACGGCACACCGGATTTTTGCTGCAACAGACACACGTCTCATAAATACAAGCCGTAAAATTGACAGCCGGGTGTTGGGTAATTAAAACATAAAAACTGATCCAGTGTCTCTATTTAATCTGTTTTAGTGTCCATGAAGTAAGTTATTAACCTTGCTCCGTTTCATCTGGTAGTTCGGCGCTGGTCGCTTGTCTCTCATAGCTTTCGATTATTTCAACTAAAGTATTTTGACCGATTTCAGTGAGAATTTCACGCAAATATTGTGTATCGTTGGGCCCAATTTCTGCCCTCTCTATCAAGTATTCAAACAGTTGTTTTCCACTTACGATCTCTTCGGTTTTTTTCTTCCCAATTTTTTCTTTGCACAAAAATTTTAGATCCGAAATGTTCTCTTTTCCAAGTTTATCAGATATTTGCAAGAGCATAACTTTAAATCTATCCATACCTCCACCTGAAACAGAAAGCAACCAACACAACCAGCTATCTAGTGTCCATAAAGTTCTTACGACCCGAATTCGAAGATCTTAATTTCAAAAGTTACTGTTTTGTTTTTGGATCCCAATGTCCGCTTAAGTTGTTAAATTCATAAAGTAACTTCGTAACATTTAAAAAAAAAGTTACGAAAAGTTACAAAAACTTTTGCGAAGCACGTAGACCAGGCAAATATCGTATGATTGGCAAACTGAAACAGGAGGGGTGTCTGTATGGATTTCCTGTTCGATAGTCTCTCCTAACTTTAAAGTGACAGCCACATAAAACCGCCAACCTTCACTTATAGAATAAACATGATCCCCGTTCAGGTATTTTAGTTATGATCCAGGAACTCGCAAATAAGATCAAATTAAGCACCATCAGTGTAGATCTTCCTAATGGCAGAACGGGCCAATATGGTTATTCTCAAGGATGACTATGATGCCATTCAGTTTCTATATACTGTAGGTTTTGATGCATGATATGGACCTGCAAAAGATGAACACCACCAAACTCTGAAAACATTTTGTGGCCGTACAATTACAGCCCTTAATATTATGTAAATCTATGTAAACATTCATTTTAGCCTTTATGTCATTATTTCACATTTTAAGTACAACAAGCTTACAATACATAAACATTCAGGGTTTTCTATTTTTATTTTCATTATAAAGACATGGTTTACCACAATGAACCAGTAGTGATGACAGGAGTACAGTCAGGACTATCATGCAGAGGACAGTAACATTCAGTGTTGGTTTGAACAAAGTTGGGGACTTTTAAGTTGAAACAAAGGACTGTAGTGAATCATGACGTGGTAGGGGATTTGGGCAGGAAGGGTAAACAAAGTTCATTCCATGTAGATTAGAAAGTTTATTAAACAAAATTAAATTCTGTTTTTGCGGTTTTATTTTGCGTATTAAAACTGCGTATAAACGCATTTTGGGAACAGAATATAATGCACCATGTATTTTTAGATCATATAGTTATGAGAATGTGATAGATTTGCAGTTTTGCCATAGTTTTGGAGAAGTACTTCAAAATAAGACATCAGTCATTTTTCCTCAGAAGTATTGTAGATGAAAGGTAGATAATGTAAGAGTCTTTACAAGTTTAACATCTAAACTCCTGTGTTGGCATGAAAAAAAAACCCCCAAAAGCCAGAAAAAAAAAAAATGCTGGACTGATGAGACCAGAAACAAAATGCAGTGAATTCAAACATAAAATATATAAAATTTGACAAGTTTTTATAGTACTTTTTAATAGTAAAAAAAACATCTCTCAAGTGTTATAAGCCTAAAGGTTTCCCAGAAATGGAAAATTACTCCTAATGAACATGCACAATATTGTTCCAGTCATACATCAATTGATTATGATTATTATTAAATATATAAATTTTACACGTATACTTAATTTCCAGGAGAAATAAGGCATCTTGAGCTGTAGCTAATGTGTTCTGTTTTTGTCCCTTAGCAAAATTTCACTTTTAATTAGATTTCAATTAATTGAATTTATCCCCCCCCCCCCCAAGAGTGATGGCATTAAGAGTGACGTACATCACTGTGCAGCCTCTTGGTATGGTATTGACTAATAAATAGATTTCCCAAATATTCATCTCCTATTGACGTTCATCAATTGTGATCTGATTTTTCCTGAAAGGCATTCGCAATCTTCAGGATGATACAGCTACCAAATACAACATAGCACGAAATGTCACATTATAAAATAATTTTTTTGAAATAACTACAAGCTATTTTAACTACTTTGAATAATTAGTACCTATGGACCAAGTAAAATGTCCTTAAACAATCTTTAAAAGCTTCCATATTCACTGGATACATGGTTTAAATAAAATCCATGTCAAATTCAATGAAATGTTACCTATAAATGCAAAGTCAATATTAACACTACATAAAAGATCAGATTTTCTGCATTACACAGTATGTTACTCCTCACGGTCTGTTTTCAAAGCCATCAAAACTACACTAATTGCATATTGATAAAAACTATATTATCCCTGCATTTTCTGACTTGTTTAAAGTAACAAATGGAGAAAAGAAAATACAAGCCAAGCAGCACAGTGCGAGTAAGATGGCAAATTTGTAACATCCTTTGCTATCCGTCTCCGATTCCGGTCGGTACGCCCTGTAGTTAGCGGAATGCTTTGACTGAGGCTTGGTGATGGCGCACTCTTGGTTGGAGCGGACAGAGAGCTCCATCCTGTGGCCGGGGACTAGCAGTCAGTGGTCTGTGAATGGGCGGGGGCATCAGGGCGGGACTGCACGAGGCTCTCGGTGCTCTGCCTGTTGTTCTGGTGCCTTTTGCCCTGCTCCTCTTTCATAAAGACCTCCAAGATCAGGTGCTTCTCCTTCTGGATCTGCAAGCTGATGTCTTTGGGAATGTCTGGGATCAGCCAGTCTAAAAAGTCGGTCATCAGCATTACCACATTCTGGGCAGGCAGACAAAGAAGGGAGCCTGTTATTACAGCAGAAAGAGGCCAGTCCTGGGAGTACAACGTCATCGATACTTTCTTTGAAACGAGTTCTATTCACCGACCTGAAAAACGACGACAAAAGCCAAGCGTGCTGACAGAATGTTCCAGAATTCTCTGGACAGCTCATATGGAGTGTCTGACCATGGGGGATCTCTGTGGTCCTTGTACCTAAAGAAAAGCGTTCACAGTATGAGGATCATAAGACCTGCATATGCCATGCAGAAACACAGCTACGTCCTATTTGCACCACCTGCATATCTCCACCCTGCTGCCCATGTGTAATGGGTTTAGTGGGTCGGTGTTTTGCTGGAAGTCACTGATGTTGAAATAGGAGAGCGAGTGGTTGACAAAGCCGTGCAGAGTTCCGTCAGGGCTGTACACATACTGGTACACCAGACGAGGGATGAAATCAGACGTGAACGCGATCACAAACGCCTGAAGGAAGAAATTACACATCGAAGGAAGGCATTACATTAACCCCAAATAACTTCCCTTGTTGGTAGTTTAACACATGACAGTTTAATAATCGATTTGATCATAAATGTCACCTGGCGGTACCTTGTCACTAACGACTGTGTGTGTGTGTGCACAGAAGTTCAAAACGAACAACCTACATTCACGATTACTGCAGCTTTGCTTAGTCCTCTCAGTAGGTTGTACCAGATACCTAGAAAACAGATGAAACAAATGAGACTTGTTTCTGACATTGAATAGATGTGAATGTCACCACACTATGCCTCCACAAGGTGGTGGTAAAGTATTGCCCCAAAATGTCCCACCTACCAATGCAAGCCTGCTTTGGCGATCACTCCAAATGAATGGCAGAAATGAATGAATACTGACAAACTGTACAGATTTTATATGCATTATGCTATTTATGGTCCTGTGTTTCTGCAGACAGGACAGGAACCGGGGAAGACCGCACCACACGTTGCATTTATTGCAAAAGCTGAAGCTAACTGCTTTGCTAATTCACTTCAGGCTGACACCTCACAACATGATGGATTCTCAATGACCAAAAGGACTGGGTACTCTAATCAGTCTGTCCCCGTCCAACCGTCGCCTGGACCTGAATGAGAGCGCACGGACGTGGGGTGCAGGTACTGACCGATGTCTTTGGCTCGAGCAGCGACGGGCCGCCTGGACTCTGTGACAAACTTCTTGGCGTCCAGGCGGATCTCGATGACGTTGTTGAGGAGCGCAAACATAGGCGCCAGAGGGAAGGAAGCCACGAAGAGGGTCACCATCCCGTACTGGATGACTAGACACGGGGCAAAAAAGGACATACAAGAGCACTTGGTTCAGACAGAGCCCTCATTCCCAGGACAGCACGTAGAGCACGGAGCAGGAAAGAAATCAGATGGTTTGGGCAAGCTGCCAAACACATTCATACGTTTACCTAGGGCTTGGATAAGACCCAGAAAATGACTGTCAACCATGTATTTTTCTACAGGTCACATGTCAAACTTTGCATCTTTGATAAACACGCCAGAAGCAAGCGTTCTAGCAGCTGCGGTCGGTGCTAATGGGCCAACGCTGCGTGGTGTTAGCAGTGTGCTTGGGGTGGGGGTTTGGGGGCGACCAGGTGGGGGGGGGGGGGGGGGGGGATGAGAGGGACGTGGGCTGGGAGGCACAGGGCGGGGGCGGATTGTTAACGAGTCTGCGCCAGAACTAAAGCTCATAATGTCACTCTCCTCTCTTGCCGGGCGCCCTGTGGACCCACAATGCCTCACTCTTAGCAGGAGGGCAGCCCACGCTGCAGAGAGGGAAGGGGATGTGAGAGGGCACAGAACGTCGCTCCACTCCACAGAGCTGCTAGCGAGCAGACAGCACCCACCGTCTGGGGCTGGATTAGGTAACACCACCCAAATCTACTTTAAATGTAAAAGGCAAGCGAGGACAGACTAAAAGGTAACACGGCGTGCGATACGCACACAGAGGAGGTGCTTCTACTCCCAATACCTGGGTCTACTTTTAGTGGAAGGAGATTGTCTTTGTGCTGCATGTGAAATTTACAAATGAAGGAATTACACGAATACAAGGACTTCTTTCCTTAAAAAAATGGCTTGTGTTTCCGTTGGCCACCATTTCAGAGTAAACGCAGCTCTCATGCATGTGCGCTGGCATGTGTGGGTAGCTGGTGACTCACTCATCTCCATATACTCTGGATTGAGGCCAACATAGGGGTTGAGGAAGTAGTCCTTCTGATGGCACGCCAGTGTTTTCTGAAACTCCTCCTCCTGTTTGGAGTTCTGCTTTGACTTAAGACGCCGAATCAGTTTCTTCAGTTTGCTGTAATGTGGAGACGTACAGAGTAGTGCTGTAATGATTTCAATATTAAGTTATTCATTATTAAAAGCAGAAGAAATGAGTGTTTGAAACAGTACATCAAAACGTAAGGCTGCATGGTCAGAACTCCCACTGGTCTTTTTGGATCCATGTATATATATGCCTAATAAGGTTTTCAATGATGCTTTCAGTTGCTTCTATTGGTTAAAGCTCACCCACACGGTTTTATAAGATCACGTTTCTGCACAAGTGCATACTACTTTGACATCTTTTGTTCTGACACAAATGTTTTATTCATTCTGAGAGAAATCAATGTATGCAGTACATAATTATATTTGTTTGGCCCATTTGTTCAAAGCTGAAAAAAACAGATGTTTACTATTATAACTACTATTTCTGTTTATTGCATTGAAATAACATGGAAGAACTGAACACCATCCTGGAAATTCACCCTGGAGTTCTCCCCCCTGTTGAGCAAACACCCACCTACGGCCCGCCCCCCTCCACCCCCAAACACTGGCCCGAGAATGCCCAAGTGCAGGGAGGTGACCCCCAACCGCAGGCCACACTTGCTCTGGAAAACATTGGGTTGGGCTGTACTCACGGAATGCCGATCTCAAACAGGTTGTTCTGGATCAGCTGTTTGCCAAGCATGGTGATGCACAACTGAATGCACAGTTCCATCAGGCAGCCTGCATGAGCGCACTGAATTGTGGGATGGCAGAGAAACAGCCAGATTGAGTTATCTCCAGACACATCAGTACGATAAAAAAAAAAAAACCCAACAGCACGAGCACCTCGCATACTGGTCTCATTGTGTCGTGCTTACTGAGGTGCTGCGTGCGTGTAGGTGTACCCTTTCAGACAACGAGCAACACGACCGTCTGCTCAAGTCCACGTCACACCAGCTCAAGTGAGTGTCAGCACAGAAAGGTGGTCTCATGCACTTCAAATGAATCAGCTGGAACAAACGCCTACCTCCTCCATCCGGTAAGACCCCACCACGTACAGATAGTTGCCTGGTCTGCCAACAAGCCTGAGGGCATCAGAGAGAGAGAGACGTAGGACAAGGGAATAGCTTGCTTGCCACCATACTAAGACGAGCGCGCGTTTATGTAACAGGTCGTATAGCACAAGTGCACATATTAAGGGGGTTGTATAGAGAAAACACAATTAAGCTACACGGAGCCTATGGCGTACGGCTGAAAATAGAAACCCCTCCCCCGCCGCGGTGAGGAGCCACGGACTGGGTGAGACAGGCGGGAGAATGGGTGAGACAGACGGGAGAATGGGCGAGACAGACAGGAGAATGGGCGAGACAGACAGGAGAATGGGCGAGACAGACGGGAGAATGGGCGAGACAGACGTGAGACAGACGGGAGAATGGGCGAGACAGGCGGGAGAATGGGCGAGACAGGCGGGAGAATGGGCGAGACAGGCGGGAGAATGGGCGAGACAGGCGGGAGAATGGGCGAGACAGGCGGGAGAATGGGCGAGACAGGCGGGAGAATGGGCGAGACAGACGGGAGAATGGGCGAGACAGACGGGAGAATGGGCGAGACAGACGGGAGAATGGGCGAGACAGACGGGAGAATGGGCGAGACAGACGGGAGAATGGGTGAGACAGGCAGGAGGGAACGCTCTCACCTGCCTCTGAAGAAAGCCAGGTAGACGATCGGGGTGAAGGCATTGGCGAACTTCAGGACGAACGTCTTGAAAATCAGCCTCTCCTCAAAACTTTTGTCCGTTTTTGGCACCTCTGGCGACAAGCGAACAGAAACAGCTCAGTCAGTTGATCTAGTGGAGCGCGCCGTTTTTAGCCTTTGTTTTTTTTACGGATGCGGGACGGCGCCTCTCAGGCGTGGCGAGGTGAGGCGAGGTGAGACGAGGCGAGACGAGCTCACCCAGCACGGTCAGCCAATGTGCCACCACGCCGTAGACCTCATCCATGATGATGATGGCGATGAGGTTGATGATGGCGGCCGTGGTTTTGACCGTGGCCCGGATGTTGGAGCGAAACGGGGAAGCAGAGCTCATCTGCAGGGCCGTCGTGATCGAAATACGGTACAGAACCACTCCCAGCACGATGACGAAGGTCACTAGGATCTGAACAGAGCACATGACAACCGCTGTACAATAAGACCTGAAAGCCAACACAAGAAGGTCTACTAAACATATCCAGCCAATGGATATAATAATCCAATGTTTCCGGCTGCTTGAGAATCAATGAATGCTAATAAACTGGCATTGTTGCACCTCCAGGTGTATTTTGCGGGTGTACTGAAGCAAACCAGAGCAGAGTCCGGCCGTACCATGAAGACCATCGTGATGAGGATGGTCATGTATGCTGGCATCCGGTCTTTGCAAGTCAGCTTGTGGTGCTTGGTCTAAAAAAATAAAAATAAAATGGGTAAGATCTACTTATGCGCGCGCACACACACACACACACACACACACACACACACACAAATACATACACAAATACACACACAACTCAGTCCTGGCACCCCTGCCATCCATGGCAATCATCCAGCAGGCACGTGTGAGAGGAGCTCAGAGCACATGGATGGTGAGCCCGCTGTCCGGCCAGCCCGAGCAGGCTGTAGCTTCTGGACACGCTCACATCTCATTTCAGCTCACATCCAACAGCATCACAGTGCCCGTCACCCAACAACCCCCCCAGGCTTACTGACCACACCAGAGCCGGCAGGCACAGAAGCGGCGGCCATACGTATAAACATCATATGACGCAGGTCGGCCCAGTGGTCAGACGCCGGGCTGCACGAACAGAGGAGCCGGATCAGAGCTCCTTAGAGAAGCCGTGGACGCCGAAGACGCAGCGGGAGCCTTTGTGCTTTGCGGTGGCGTGGGAGACGGGGGCTTTTACCTTCGAGATGTTTTCTTTCTTCTTCTTCTTCTGCAGGACGTGGAACTCGTACTCCGCTCGTGGGTGCTCCTGCGGGACACAGCACAGCTCAGAATGCGTGCGGGAGCTTCGGGACGCGAGGTCGTGCTGCGTTCGCTGCTCAGATCATCCACAGGGGAGGCCGGCGTAGGGCCCGGTGCAGGCGAGGTCGTGATTGGAAGGCGTGATTAAGAGTTCCTGCAGCAGTGCAGACGTACTGCATGCGGTGTTTTATGATCTGGAAGCACTTCTAGAAGACATTCATTCTGCACTTAGCACTGATCCTTCACGCGCATTGTTCCATGTTTGACACTAATCATGCCCTGAATGGCAGACAGAAAGGGAGGAGTTTTTTCTCCAGAGAAGCCACAGGAGAGAGCAGGAATATTGCACATGCGCGCGCGCACACACACACACACACACACACACACACACACACCCACACACACACACACACACACACACACAAAATCGGATGCATGTAAAAATCATCTAGGAAATTATATTGGGAAATCTAGACTGGGAGGATTTGGTAACATGTATTTGATAATGTTGGGCAAATGCACAATTTGAGAAATCTGCAATGAAGCTGGTAGCTAGGTGTTTAAGACACAGGAATCATTATTGGTCTGCAGTAGCTGAGTGGGATAGAGAACATAAACCTTCTGTTTTAAAAGTCCCAACCTTATGTTCCTCCTGTACAAAACACATGAATAAAAAGGTCGTTACCAGAGCAAACACTTATTTCTCAGACAAAAAAGGACTCCAGGGTGCCTTCAGTTGCTGGCAAACCCCCCAACCCCAGATTACAGAATCATTCTTGGACTTATTTATTCAATTTTAATGGCAAAGCGCTGAACAAACCTCTTCCTCCTCGAAGCCCGTCAGGCCCCAGATGTAATTCAGCCTCATCTGCCTTCTCTTCCAGTGCTCCATGAACATCGTGGCTGCACGACACACACACCCCACGTTCATGAGAGGGGAAAAAATGGCTGTAGACATCCCAGTTGGTATTTAATTAAAAGACTTTTACATTGAAAATGTATACTCTGGAGAACATGAGTGTATCAGTAAATTCTGTAAGCGATGTAAAATAAAGCGACATGGATGTTGTTGAAAAGCCTGAATTTGTAAGGGCTCAGTGGGCACATTTCAGGCCACGGCCCAAAGTCTCGGATTTGTAAGGAGCTCGGCTGGGGATAAGCCCTAGATCTGAGAGTGAAGGGGGTGGAGGTGTGCCCAAAAAACCCCCACAAGATGGAGAGATGAAGAAAGAAGGGAGACAGTGAAAGGGGTGTAACAAAGAGGGAGAGGATGTGACCACTCGGCGCACCCAACTAATGTCTGTCGCCTACGTAACCAAACGCGGCGCATTATCAAAAGCACTTTGTGGACAGGAAAAGCAGCCTACCCCAGAGTGCCATGAAGATGGAGAAGAAGACGGTGGCGGTATTGTCGAACAGGTGGCTGGCCCTGGCCGTGCCGCAGGCTGTGACCAGACTCCAGTATGTGCAGGCGCGATCGCACAGCGGACACATGGTGATGTTGTTCCTCTCGTCACAGATCTCCATGCTGAGCATGTGGAGAACGGAGAAGAGGGATGAACAACACGCCGAAGCTACGCGCTCCTAGCCGCTAGTCTAGCCCACACCCACGCCCGCCTTCTCCACGAAATGAATTGTGAAATGGAGTAGGTATATTCTATTCAAACATATCTTTCGAGTGAAAACAATAAGTTACATTGGCAACATAATTACATAAAAGAAGACCTGAGCAAAGACCTTTCCTGTGTTAGCCAGGTCTTTAGCCATATAGCATTCGGGACGCTAACCTACGCTAAAATGATTATATATTTGTTGTGACTGTTAAAGTGCCACTTTAAGTTGCTCTTAGCATCTGCCAAAAGCTGTAAATGTAAATCAATCATTCATTACAGAAAATTGCACTACACACCTCTTTAGGGATTAATATGGATAATGAGATTTGTGTGGCAACTCCTCCCCTTAATTGCTAAACACATGTAATAATTTTTCCTTTCCCACCAACTGCTTATTCATTTCATTTAAGCAGAATTTTTAATAGAAATTATATAGAAAGTAAGATTTTTAAAATTGCATTGATGCAATTAAGAAGGCCAGTCCCACAGACTCCAACTCCCCCCTAAGGATCATGTGCCACGTCATGTGATCATGACCTCACACCAGAAACCACACGCAGAAAACCAGAAAACTCCACAGCCATTACAACACAGACATCAGGTCGTTCCTTTAAGACGCATTTCCAAATGCCCCTTTAATAGTCAATAATTCCTAGTGTCTTCTACCCCACGAGATCACAGGTGACTAATTGACTATAGTCACTATGGGTACTGTAGTGGTATTATAACTATAACAAATATCACATACGATAACCTAGAACATGAAGACAGTGGCAAGTCTGAAATCTTCCCGAATTCTCTAGAGGGCCGCCATTTCTAGCAAAGTAATTCTGTAATGATGCGGCAAATCGGTCAGAGTGGCAGTGAAAGCCTCGGGACTTAAGTGGGAGGCTCGTCACACGTGTGCGTGAATGCCGGCGGCTGGCGTCTATTCAGAACGTCCTGATCCGCTTGTCCTTTTGCGGCTGGGCTGAGTGCACCTTCGAAGTGCTGGGGCTTCGATGCACAGGCTGAGAGCTCTCATTATGTGCCGTATTGGAGTCCATTATGACTCGTACAATTTCATAACAACTTTTGTCTATCTAATTATCACCGTCTTCGAAATCCATTGGTAGCCCGACTACTGGCTGCGAGCCTCGTGAGTCATAGATCTTCAACTTGGCATGTTACGGACTTGCAGGACATCAAGTTCCCCACCTAGTTTTAAATGCATCTTGTGCTGCATCACGCCAAGCCCTGAAGCTCTTGGCAATTCAGCTATTACAGTTCAGGGAACTGTAATAGGTGTGGCACTGTCAGGTTGACAGCAGCTTGGGTCTGTGAGTTGGGTGAGCTATAAATCGGTCCCATGCTGGCATTTCTCCAAGGTGAAGGAAAGGCGTGGGGGAACCCCTCTCACCCACGGAGGACCCGGGAGTGATGCAACTGTCTCCTGGGCAGTTCGTGCGCAGGTCGGACAGAAGGGAGACGCACGAGAACGCAGAAATGCTGCCCCCGTGTGTCTGGCCCGTGTGGGTCACGCCTGCTGACCTGGGGATGTTGGCGTCCACGGTGGCACAGCCGTACAGAAACACGATCATGCCCACGATGGCTGCTGGGATCAGCATCTGAGTGTACACACCCAGCCAGGCGAAGTACAGACCCACTTTCTCTCCAAAGTATTTCCTAGAGAGTGTGAGGGAGGGAACAAGACAGACAGACAGAGAGACACAGAGAGAGAGAGTGAGGAAGAGAAAGCATAAAGTGTGAATAATCACTTTTAAGAGCTCTTAACTGTAGCTTTAGTTGCACAAACATAATGGGAGCCTACATCATTTAGACTTCATATCCAGTTCCCACTATTATGGAATTGCATTTTGTGCATAGGGAATACAGAAGTAACATCCATCTCTGTCTCTAGCAGCACATATAGAGAAGAAGGTCCCACCTGATTAGTCCAATGGGCTGGTACTTATAGAAGAGGCTGTAACTGGCCCACTCGTCATACAAGAGCTGTACAGAAAGTGACAGAGATGACACACAGCAGGAAAGAAGAGTAATCAAGCCATTTATCAGCAGAGTGCAGGCATAAGGCAACCAGACTCCCCCACGTAAACTGAGCAGAAGGCAAGCCAATGGTGATTAAATGAAAACTATGATCAAACAAACACAAAATAAAGCCCGTGATGGACGCGTTGTTCTGCGCCTCGAGGACATAATGATTGAGATGAACGAGGCAGCGCTGCTATGCGGAACTTCTTTGTGTTCTCTGTTCACAGAGCGCATACCAGGCTTGCCGAGGAAAGAGTGCACATGCATATGAAGTTCATAGAGTGCACATAAGGTCACACGACACATGTGAAGCTCTCAGGGTGCATATCAGGCCTGCAGAGCACACATATGATCATCCACCAGCCATTTAGGTCAAAGAGCAAGACTCACATGCCACAGATGGCATAGCAAGCCAACACAGAAGCCATTAGAGTGGAGGCCGTTTTAAACGGCTCCTTTCTGCCGGTGTAGTAACAACTACAGGCCTCATTTCCCTCCAAGCTCATTTACATTCGCCACTCCTGGCAGCCTGTTCCCCTCGCACGTCTACCACGGATTTCTCCGTTTATTTTTTTCTCTCCCCTTCAACGACGGATATTTGTGGATACTCGCCAACCAGCCGGCTGAACCAGCGCTCACAGATGGCGGAGTCAGAAATTACCCTGTTGCCTTGGAAACGCTCACACACCGACAATTATTCGTCGCAGGGAGGGCGGCGCGGATCGCGCGCTGTGGGCAGGTCCCGCGGGCCACAGCCCCATCGGCTTTCTGTCACCATGGGATACATACAGCCAATTGGCCAATCGCCACAGGCTTAAATCCAGGAGTGAGTAGTGAGAATCTACCCTCGATGAGAAACTGAGCAGCGTTTCAGGACGTGATGTACCTGAACACTTGTGAAATCCGATGCACCTCATAAAAATATCCAAAACTGGGGTCTTTTAATGGCCATTAAGACGTAACAAAAGAGAAAGACTTATTGACATTGTTCACAAAAAAAAAACAGAATAGCTGTAATATAGTGTGGTGGTTAAATAAATAATTTCAATATTATCTGAGGACATTTGAATGCAGTTGGTTTTGTAATAGGCACAAACAACTTCAAGGTGGAGTGGCTAAATTACAGAGCTTTTTTGATATAATATATGATATAATATGATATAATATATTTTTTATATAAACTTCTAGTTTAATATACGACTTAATTTTCCTGACAGAAGATTTAACGTTTTTGGAAGCCGAAACTCCGTTATAAGGTAGTATGATGTTACATTAATGCTGAACTGTTATAAGACACTGTGGTAATAACCCCAGCTCCTCCTACCTTCCTGTCATTTGGCTCCACATCAATACCCTCCGTTTCTCCCTGTAAGAAAAACGACATGTAACTACACACGTCTTTACAAGTACACATGATTCATTTATTTACCCGTTTGTTTAATCTCAAAATAAGCATTAACGTTTTTTTTTTACATTACTTACATCATGCAGCGGGAAGGCTGATGTATAAACACTGTTGGCAATCAGGTTGTTCATACCTTCATACACGCACGCACGCACGCAGACACACACACGCACAACTTATTATTAAGACCGGACCATCTTCAAGAGCACAAAACAATTACACACACCATCTCGCAGAACAACATGCCATCAGTCTTTTGCTCTTATTGACATTTTCATCACAAACTATGCACTGTACACTGTAAAGTGTCACGTCTGTAAAAAGGTGCCTGTAAAGGTCAGGACTGCATGACACTGTGGATCCATAGTGGTCGAGTCGATAGCTCATCATGGACTAAACAATCAGCTATACCTCCCAGTGGCATTAAGGAGCACGGAGGTGAAGGCATCTCCGTAGCATCACAAGGCTGGAGAACCCGGTGGAGAACTCACCTATGTTGTACTTCGCCTTCGTGCATTTTGTTCGTTTCAGGATCTCATACACCTGATAAAGGAGAAGATTGGTTTTCATCACACAGTGACGGTCAAAAGAGCAACATGCTAACTCACATCTTGTAAAACGACCCCGCGATAGATCTGTCCGAGGAACAGGGACTCGGAGGCAAACAGAAGCTGCTTTGGACTTCTTGGAGCTTAGACTCTTCACTTCATCCCTCCCCACTGGACCTCTGCTTCTACCTCTTACTGATACTCACAATTAAACTCCGAATCTTGCTGTTGAAGAAGGAGTCTCTGTCTGAGAGATCAAACCTGTGTAGAAACATAAGACACTGATGGGATACAGAGTGGCTCCTGGTCTTAAATCGCTTAAATCTTAACTCTGCCTTTCACAGATTGATTGCTATAAATGCTGCAAAATCTTAACCAAATCTGCTCCCTGACCAATTAAGGATAATACTTGTCATTCCAGTAGCTCTGAAGGTCTGATGTATATCCCTGATAAACTCTTGCCTCTGCTGGCCAGTGTGGAGTAACTCACAAGTGCTGTTTTTCCCTGGAGAATGGGTAGGAGAGATGCTTCTCAGAATTAATGCGATTGTCCTCGATTCTGGGGTAGAAATGTGCAGTCATCTTGTTGATACAAACATTGACCTTCTCAACAATGCTGCTTCCTGGACCGATGCTGTATTTCTGAAAACGTACAAGCAGGAACAAATCGGTCGAAGTTTGCTGTAAAACGTGCCTTACGCTGCCAGCGTGCAAGTTCATGAAGGAATGTACGAACCTTTTTGGTGGGCATTTTGAGCTTCATGAACTCAGCTTCTCGACAGAGCACGCTCCATGGTGCATGGATCTTCAGGAAACCCACTCCAGGGACTTTAGTCTGAAACCAAAGCAGCACAGCAAAGAAGAACAAACAAGCCTTCATCATCATTGTCGTCATCATCATCATCATTCTCACTGCTGTACAATTCTGGTACAGCATTCTGTCCGTCAAATATTGAGTGACAGGAATTATGCATCTCGGCGCGTATTTCACCACAAACACATTATCAAAAGAGGAACTGGCGTTAACAAAGAACTTGAGAGACGGTAAATGCAAAACAAAAATCCAAACAGAGATGCAGGGTTGCCAACTTTTCAAGATCACTTGGAGTGAGTGATCGTTAATTGTTAATCGTTAAAAGGTTAATTGTTACCGGGCGGGGTGTAAAATGGACACAAATTAAGTATTACATCGCGATCGATTGATCACCAGTGGTTGACACCAGAGCGAACTAGTAACTCATTGAATCATAGATATGGATCAGAGGTAAATAAGCTAGATTTTTTTTTTCGCCGTGAGAAATCAGATGTGTGGCGTGAGAGCGTGTGAAGACAGTCAAATGCATGTGTCTCACGCTCAATGCGTGAGCGTTGGCAACCCTGGAGATGCCCCATTTTACAGGTAACGGGGATGAGATATACGGTTTTTTTCCTTTCTTTGTTTTTACAATGTCAAAAATAGATTAGCATTAGCATCTACAGCTCAGCTGGTGCCATTGTGTGCTCCATCTGACAGTCAGCAGTCATCAACTAGTCAGAAATTTACCAGTGACCAACTGGCCACAGACTGGGTGAGGTGGTGCGTTCAACAAATGAGCCACAGCGAATGTAACTGTATGACTGCGGCCACCGAACGTTTCTAATGAAGTGACTGGTTAGTAAATATGATGCATAACTGGGAAATATTTGCAAGCTGGCCCCTGGGGTTTCTTTTGTTTGGTGCGCTTTGCTAGGTGTCACCTGACTGAACGTAGCCCTGCTAGCCTAAGGTCATGTTCTAAGAACTGCTAAGAAGACACTGTGTCATACTGCCGTACAACTCCAAAACCGCTGGTGTCCCTCAAGGCTCAACATTTAGGCAACACGCACAAGATGCTTCCTTAGAACACAAAAGCCACATGGAGCCACGTGTTGAAACAAAAGATCATAGTAATATGATATGGATAGTAGTCATTGTCACTAAACAAATAATAAAGAGGTACAATGTATTGACTTAATGTTTCTTAGAAAAGTAGGTCATAGTACCATGATGTACAGATGTGGACTTTAGCACACAACACTCGCACACAATATGTATCCAGCTTTCATATTCCACCCATTCCTTGTGGCATTTACACAAGTCTATTAACACGTCAACATCCCATGCAGGAAAAGAGTCCCAGTAATGAACCACAAAAGAAGCTCGAAGCAGACGGCCAAGCAACAGACGGCCAAGCAACAGACGGCCAAGCACACTCACCCCTTCTTCCCTCTCTAGCTCCAGACCCATATCCACCAGCTTCTGCTCGAACTCTTCCCTCTGGGAGTGCATGTCGTCCTCGTGGTAGTCCAGCCTCTGCTCCTGCATGGCTATCTCGGGGTCCTTCTGGGGCACGGCCGCGGCCCGAGTGTGGCGGAAGCTACGGTTCAGGCTCTCGCGCAGGCTCCGGATGAAGCTGTTGGAGGGTTTGCGCCGGGGGTGCACCGCCTTCTCCACGTTGTAGGTGAGGACGTAGTCGGTGCGCCTCCGCCCGTCGCAGAAGTACGGCCCCAGCTCCGAATGCTTCGGGCCCTTCAACGACTTTGGAAACAAGAGAAAGACGAGGCGCCAAAACAAAACCGATCAAACTCCATACTGGGAGCGTTAGGGCTACGTAACAGTGTAGATCTATCCTGGGTGCTCAGGTGTGGGGCTTCCACCTTTTCAAGCCCTGTGGGTCATAGCGCCAGTACAGACCAGTGCTTCCTGTACAGCTGACCCACTGGGAGATCTTAGAATTGGGCTCCTGCTCATGTTCCTAACAGGAACTGTTGTATGTGCTCTTCTACTGGCACATGCTCACGAGCACCAGATTCTGACACCGTGCAACAGTAATGGCACAAAATTACGCCCTATTGGCGTATCACTCTATTTAACCTGCATTTGAGCTATAGAAATCTGATAGCAACAATCTGGGATGTCAGAGTGAAAGATCAGTTAGCGGTGAAGCAATCTGGGATGTGACCGACACTTGAAATGACAGTCATTAGACAGGAGCTCAGAAGGCTACAGGGACATCAGAAACAGGCTAGATTGCCAGGAGAGTTGCTGCTGAATAGCACGTAGGTGGATGTTGACGAGCTCCTGCAGCTCACCTGGTAGAGCAGGTGGAGTGCAGTGTGGGTGGCACCAGGGTTTGTGCTTCGATTCTAAAGGAGCAGGTAAACCATCATACTGATATTCAGCTCTGTAAACTGCTCTAGGCAATCTTGCCCATCAAGTGCTGCAAACACACAGAGACTCGGCAGCCTTCGGTGAACAGCCCCACCTTTGTTCTATAGGTAATGTCAATAAAACGATTCCACAAATGCCCAGTTATGACTTTGAACCAGATGAAACAATCAAGAAAGATGTGTTTGTAACCCCCCCCCCCCCCACCCCCCACCCCCCACCCCCACCAAACAAGGTTCTCCATCCTCCGATCTTAAATCATAAGCCCAATACAAGATACTAGAGGGCACTTCAATTCTAACTGCAGGCTGACACTGCAAAAACACCAGTTCTGAACATGGGAGTGCTTCTGGTTTTAAAAGCAGTGTGGTTTTCGGAATTCATAATCCTTTTGCTTGATTAGACGCCAATACATTTCCCCATGGCTATAGCTTTAATGTAACGCTTCACTAGTTGAAGAGCTGTGACTAAATAATATAAAGCTCACTTGGAGGGGGAAGGGGATGGGGTTGCTTGAAATGGCACATGTTAATTAGACAGACTGCTCAGAGGGCTATAAGAAAGTGGCAAGATTACCTATTGGCTGCTTCAGCTAAGCACAAGAACCAGAACACGAGCAGATCTTTAAAAGTAATAGGTGGTTGCTGACAGCTACGAGTGGATAATCGCTCTTGGGTAACAGGCCATGCCACAGTCTCTCTCCCAGTCAAGTGGCACAAAATGCCACCACTTCCATCAGCAGGGAGACACTTGCACTCCTTGCTACAGCAGGACACACTGTACAGAAAAGCACTGTGCCTGCACGTCTGCTCGCTCTGCGGGCTACAAATGGCCTAGACAGGGGCGGGAAGAGAATTAATGATGTTTGGAAAATGGTCTTGCAGCTACTGGTTTGCATATTCATGATACTGCCTTCAGATGGACTACGAGTTGATGCTGGTAAATTAGATTTTATGATTTACTCGAGTGCAGGGAGGTGTGGGGATTGCTCAGAAGTATCACATTGGCTCCTCTACCTTCATATCAGCATATTTGGTAGGACTGACTTCTTGGAGGAAACCTGGCAGTGCATTTAAGCTGAACTTAAAGGGAATTGTTTTTCGAAAGAAACCTTTATACATCTGGGACAAAAGTCTTTTCTCACAGGGAACACGAGGACATGCAAAACATCTTGTGTAATTTCTTGTCTGGGAAATTAGGATTTTTGGGGTTTGCATAGTTCATCTGTAGCCTGACTCTTTCCATGGTGATGTGTCGGTGCAAAGCAAAATAACCCAAACAAAATAATAAATAAAAAAAACATGCAAATAAATCACTAAACCTAAATGCAAAACCAAAGGCATGTGAATGAACAAGAAAAGCACACTGGAGAACTAAAAGTATAGACCCAAAATATGATGCAGGAAGCAAAAAAAAAAGAAAGCCAAAAGTATTTTTGCTTTGCATGCACAGCCATCTTGAATCCATCATACTGACCATCTTAGCTTGTATATACTGGAGATGATGTCAGCTTGCATCTGAGCTTTACGGCTAAAACAGCAACGAGATAAAGCAACCAGTATCCCATCGCCCAGTTTGCCTTGCAAATCACTTTCACTCGGAGCATTCAAAGTAGGGTCTGGACCACTGGAAACCGGGCTTCTCCAAATCACAAAGCTGGAACTGAATGGAGGTGTATTAGCTCACCAGACCCGACTTACTATGTTGTCATCTTCAGGGTATGCGAGGTCCCCAGCAGCTGTGGGATCTCCTGCTTTGTCCTCATCAGGAACGGAGTCATACGTCTCATTCTTCCACATCTCCGCCTCCTCCGCCAGGTCAGGAAGCTGCTTCTCTGGTTTGTCGTGAACCAAGAAGGTTTTGCCTAACAAGATAAGAAAGCAAATGTGTTAACTGACTCGGATTACATTTTGTTGGAGATATTAATACTAAACCAAAGTGCCATCGTAAGACATTTCCTCACTGATCAATGTGGATTTTTTTGCCGCTTGAATTTTTTTGAGAGTTTGCATGTGATGTTAGCAAATCATAATAGAACATGGCTCCACAAAAATTAATTCTGAACCTGCCCAATCATTAATTTCCCCAGTTAAGACGCCAATGTAGATCTGATTATCTTTTCTCCAACAATTTTATGACCACAAATGCAAGTTATCAACTAAAATATATACAACCACTAATTTTGAAAATACAAAAATGTCTGAAGTGAGCATAATGGCAAACACTACAACGGCAATAGTAGGAACACAAGAAGATAAGACCTGAGGAGGATCTCAGAATGCCTCAGACGTTTGCCATGAGAAACGCAAGTTTAGTTCGTACAGAAGAAGAAACTCTAAACAGGAAAAGACTGAGGATTAATAAAATGTTGCAGTGCCATGATTTAGAAGAATGGAGGTCAGGATCTCAGTGCAACTGCCATCTTGAAACTTACTCACATTACATTTTTATGCAACTGGTAGTTTTCAGTGTATCAGCAGTTTCACAACAGGTTAGTCAGTCATTTGTTTCCTGGCATGGATCATTTACATTTCAATTTTGATTGGCTTTCACCATAAATACAGGTGAATTTACCGCAGTGGTAAGTTGACACCAGCACTCTAATTATCTCCAGGGTGACTTTATGAACACGATTTATATATTATGTTGAAAATTTTACAGTCAAGATCTCTCACCCAAAGCATAGTGTTTGATTTTTCCAAGAAGTACTTGTTAAAAAATCAGTTACTATCACTACCAAAATGTTAAGTAAATTCACTACAATAGGAGAATGACATTTGTAAAAACTCATGCCGTTATGGTGGTTATGCGAATAGCTCTAAAACATTTTAAAGATATTAGAGATATTTATATATAAATTATTCAAAAAAAATCATCAAATAGAGTAAGAAGCCGTCACTTTGATAACTTGCAATCTCAGCCCTGGCCTACTGTTTCCAAACAATCATTACGATAAGTACAACCATCATAAAACCGATCTTACAGAACCATGTCTGGGTCTGGTAATGTATGTGGGCAACACTTCCCAAACCACAATGTCCTGGTGATGTCAGTCGATAAACTGATTCTGTATTATTTCTTCACCCACTCTATCTAGTCCATTGGATGCAGAAACACAACAGCAGAAACCGCCCACCCTAGACCCACTGGAGAAGCAGAGACTCCTACACCTACACTGAACTGGCTACATAGACTATATATAATGTAGCATAGCGTGAACTGTTTATGATTGAGTCTCTCCTGGAGGATAGATTCCCACTTCAGGCTTGGTCCTCCCAATGTTACTTCAAAATGTACTAAATTTAAGGAGTTTTTCCCTTGTGAGTATTGTCACTGGCTTACTCATTACAAGATTTGCACCCAAAGATTTTAAATTGATGGCAAATTCTGTGAAAAGAACTATATAAATAAATGCTATGTTGACTTTTGACAATACGTACAACAGCATAATCGTAAAGTTCTGCTCATTAAATATTCCCGAAGTCACCTTTTATGATAATACATAGGTTTACAATATTTTAAATCCATCAGTTGTAATGGCGGCTACTGAACATTTCTAACTCTGCACACTATCACAGGCTAAAAATAAAATAAAAAAAACACAAGTTAGGGCATGCACCTGAGGGTTTTTGTGAATGGAGATTATTACCAGCCAACGAAATATCAAATTCACCTGAGCCTCCTTTGCAATTAAACGCAAATACACTGCAGACGTAAAGCCAACATTCTTACCTACTACAGATTGTACCAAGCACAGAGATGTTAGATGTAACATCCCACTAACTGGTAGGAGTGCACAAGCCAACATGGACTACAAACAGACTGATGTGCACTGTAACAGATGCAGTGCAGACACAGATATTGGTGTTTCAAACTAAAAGTTTCTAATAACGTGGCTGGGAAAGTACAGACATAACACATTCATCCAAAATACCTAATGCAGAAACTTTTAGCATTTAAAGAGACACAATGACAGCAAAATTGAACTTTGTAAAAACAGAACGATTTCTAAACTACAATCAATACCCTTTTCTCCTTGACTTTCAGTACTGGAGCAGTTACGGTGTATGAATTTTGTATGACCCTAAAACCATACCGTGGAAATATGCTAGCTATTTTAGTTACTTTTTAACACATGCAAGTAAGCACTCCTCATTTCTTCTGAGATCATAATAAATGCGAGTTGTCAATACAGACATTACAGTACGGGCACACGGGCGCTCCGCCAGCCAATGGTGTAGTCCTGCGTTCCGCGCGTCCTAGTGCGCATCGGGTTCACAGTGCGCAGCGGGGAATCCCTCAAACTGTTGGCTGGTTCACAACTACACCA
Organism: Brachyhypopomus gauderio; assembly: GCF_052324685.1. NCBI lineage: Eukaryota > Metazoa > Chordata > Actinopteri > Gymnotiformes > Hypopomidae > Brachyhypopomus > Brachyhypopomus gauderio. The sequence goes on along the minus strand of NC_135222.1, from coordinate 20,580,652 downwards.
CCTGCCCGTAGTACATTTTTAGTACAAAAACAACCTGATCTGTTTTTTTTCCCAGTCACTCTCCTGAATATGCTGTACATGTATACATTTTGACGTTCATACACTGCGCGACTCTGACAAGCTTTTTGTTTCAACAGAAGGTCTGGAGATAAAAAAAAAAACACGGGTTATCTTTGTAATACAGCCTCCTCTGGTCTCACGACATAACACACCACACAAATGGTCTCACTCTTAACAGATCATCTTTGGAAACGGTTGCACGTTTTGCACACCAATACATTCAAGAATTTGGTATTCTTTCACGCCCGTGTTTAAAGCATTTCCTTGTGTTGTTTTGTATGGAAATAAATCGTTTCAAAATATGAAATCGTGTACACTTAAAGTATTTGTGAAGTGGTACTTCTTGAGGCTGTAACATCGAGGTGCAATTGTGATATGCAAGACCACATAAAGGACAAAAAACAAACAAACAAACAACTCACAAAACACTGTGCGTAACTCACCAGATTCATCCTCAATACTGGCGCGTGTTCTCACAGTATTTTCACTCCCTTCAACCTCCATTTGAATGCACCACTCAAATGTGGTGAATGCGCCACTCAAATGTGCGTTTGGTCTGGGTTGCTGTAAATGTTCAGGAGTTCTATAGGCGATATTGTGTCCTCAACAATGAGCATAGGACACTCGCACTAGCCTCTCTCTACCAAATAGATGAGACGCCTGTTATCCTGTCAGTTGGCTACTGGTCCACCCACTAAATATGCTTTTACACCTAATAACGCTTTCAGAACAACTATGTAGCCTACTCCAAGCAACACCCACGCGTCGAGAGGCGAAATCTCTCTCTCTCTGCCGCTTGTAGCGACCACGACTGTCGACTTTCACAGAAAATACCATTTTCTCAGCTTATTATTGCTCATTTTGATCAGTAGCTTGAAGTCAGACTACGGAATTGCATCCAGACCAGTTATTTACATACTACCAATATTTGTCTATGTAACGTTATGAAAAGTCATACATTTAGAATTCATGGTCAAACAGTCACTACCGATTTAAAGATTTCTTTGTGTATCACACATACATTTGCATATGTTAACATTTCATTATAATGCTTTATACGCGGTATTGCTATCATTATTATTATTTTTTGCATGGCTATATAAGCTTAAAAAAAGTTTCAAAAAGCCCAAATGCATTTTTAAAACTTCATCAGTAGAAATGAGCAGGTGTCCTGCCACGCACATTAATAGTGATGGAATCACTATACTCACGTGAGCGCGCACTGCAGTCACTTCCTGAATAGTGACAGAACCATGAACAGCAGAACTATTTATGTATTATCGTATATTTTCTAGCGTTTATATTGTCGAGCAACACGTAGCGATTTTGAACTTTTTTGTCGTAGTGATGTGTCAAATGGTGCAAGACACATCAGATATTTGTCTTTTGTCCACATATAACCACATATTAGGCTCGCGCATAAACCGGATGAAAAAGTGACTATGCTGAGATTCAATACATTTCTCCTGCAATACAGAAATGTTAAATTGAAATATATAAAATAAGGAAAGGCTTACCTGGTGTGAAACAACCTCCTCGCGTCAGGAACCTCGCAGCTCACAGTGGACCGCGGCCAGGAGGGAGGTTGAATAAGTCTACCTGTTCTACAACTTTGTTTTGCACGGCCTCACCATTTACAGAAACCTTCCCCCCCACACCCAACCATATGTATATTTTCCCATGCAGAGCCGTTCAAATGAATCCTACAGGAAACAAATATTTTCGATTTCCACAAGGCGTGATCGTGACTAAACACTTGTCTCCTGTCACTTCTGACGTGTTAAGACTTGTAGGAATTTCTAAACTGGAGGTTGTCGGGAGGTTGTTACAGCGAAGGAGTACACATTCCTCGCGTACTTTAATTAAGCTGGGCTACATTTACTGGTGGAGTTTATTAAAAGATGCAAACGTACGAAGTAGCACCACCTTCCTGTTATTAACGCCGGTGCAAACTTGTGAACATTTCGGTACACGCTGTGTGCTTGCGAGTAACTGTTAGTTCCTTTCTTTCTGTCTGAACAGGAGGTCTGGAGGTAAAGTGGTGGGAAAGGTGCACAGACATTTTACCTACGTGGAAATCCCCTAAAATTCACAAAAGATGCTGTAATGACTGCACAGCACAGATTTGAAGAAAATTTCACAATAAAGTAAGTTCAAATATAGACCTTTAATAAACACATTAAAATACAAAGGGTGTATTTATGATTATTATGGTGAAAAGGGGCTGTATAGATCATTCAAATGTAAAAAACTAAATGTAAAAAATGAAAAAGTGTTTTATTTTTCTAAAGCAGCCTTGGACATGAGTATGTTGTTGTATAAGTGGCTATTTTCTACTCTTGAGATCTATATAAGCAACACATTTTCCAAGCCTCACTCTTGCCCAGTGAGCAGAGGTGTTGAGCTACTGCCTGCTAACCAGCCATCATGCCCTAGTTTATTCTACTTTTGGCCACACCCGATGAAAAGGCTTTTGACTGAAACCAGACCCTTGAAATGGCTCTGTGAGGCTCTGAAACAGGCCCTTCTGCTTTAGGACCCATAGCAAACCAATATCATTTGTGTATTATGTCCTCAAAAGGCGCCTCAGGGTAAACAAAACTGCTACAGACAAATGCAGTTGTACGTAGTTCCCAGTGCATAAAAAAAAGCAAACTTATTGGAGTGTTTCATAAGACTGGGGCAGTTAGACCCTCTGCCTGCACAACACATTCCATTCATCAGTTTGCAGCCAGGTTTCAGCGAGATGGCCTAAGGGTCATGACTGGTCCCTGTGGTCTGCAGAACAAGCTGCCCTTCTGACCATGTGCAACGCCCGCACCCTCCCCGGCTTCAGGCCACTGCAGCGGCCACACCTTGTCCACTGACACAGTGGCTAGCCATTTTGGCTCCAGGTTAAGTACACTCGTGTTGGTCCTGCTGACACCAGGGGGCCTGTAAACACCACTTTTATCAAACTTCAGGCAAAATAAAATCAAATAAGCACACTGCAATAATTAGGAGGGCCATTCAACAATTTGCTAGAAGCAATTGCAAGCAAGGTCAGTCCCTCATGACTTGGCCTTTGCAAATGAAAATCTTTGGTGGAAGGTTTTGGGTTTTCCTCTCTTGGCATCAGACCCATCCAATTTTATTTATAATGATCCCAGCTATGGCCAAACCTACAGACTATCTGTCTGGCAACCAAACATTAATTGATGTATGTGTAAAACAAAGAATGCAATATTTGGACCAGAGAATGTTAGCAGTGAAGTACTGGTAGTGCCTGGGACCAGGACAGAGCCAGTGGGCTTTGGGATGAAAGGATCAGGGAAGACAGGGATGCTTCTTAACCCCACGGCTCCGTGCTTGTGTCAGACTTGAGTTTCTTCATAATGACAGTTCCAAAAATATGACTGTTCAGCACAGCTTTTTAATAGTAGAACAAGAAATTTTATGATAAGCATATTATGTCTCTGTGAAAAAGTCTTACTATGAATTTAAATAAATAAATATATTGCAAATACCTCAACAGGTTTATAAATGTATCGACAAGCCTCAGACAAAATATAATGAGGGACAAATTAAATCTCAAATTAGCATACTGCAATATTTAGTAGCATGAATGCAAAGCAGAGCATTGTGGGTGGCGTGTAGTGCAGAATGAGTCAGACAGAGTAATTCATCTACACAAAGACGTGTGTGATACACTGTATGTGCTTGGTGGTGTTTAACAGTTCAGCAAGCAAACCCCAGGATTCAGATTTAAGGCGGATGACCTGCTACATGAACAGATACTGACCAAGCAACAGTAAACTATGACATGATGTTACAGCTTGGACAGTGATAAAGTGTGGATGGTAGACACACAACCTTTACGACACAGCTGATCATGTATACAGAGCAGTTAATGGTATTTTTGGGATTTGTTTGCTGATAAACTGAGCATTAAAAGTAAGGAACAGTGAAATGACAATGATAATGGAGTTTAAATGAGTGTAAATGATGTGTACTGACCTTTTGCCTTCAGCTTTCATGGCTCAATTGAATTCTTCTCTTAGGACCCCCATCAGCCCAATTCACACCATTCATGACAAATTCTTACCTCAGTCTCTCTCTCTCTCTCTCTCTCTCTCACACACACACACACACACACACACACACACACACACACACACACACACACACACACACACCTCTCAAGAGAATAAGTGAAGATAAAGTGCTTTAATCAAACAGTAAACATTACACACCACAAAGATATTGTATGTAAAAATGGGTGTGAGCAGCAGGTAAGCAAACATAATACAACAAAGCTCAGACGGTCCCAAAAAAAAATGGCACCAGAAAACCAAATATACTATTATTATAATCATTGTTTTACTCATGTTATTTCTGAGTGGAATTTTAAAAGGACACATAATTTGGTGTTTGTGTACACTGAATCCATTACCACTGAACAAGTTCTTCTTTACTCAGTATACTAGTATACTAGTTAGTATATACTAATACTAGTACTAATACTATAATTAGTATACTCACTAATGACCATACAAGGAGCCAGAGCATATCAGTTCTACACAGCTGGAAAAGGCAATCTACAATCAGATAATCTACTACTCAGTCAGTTATTTCATCTAATTGCACGCTAACACTTTAATTATAGTAGTAATTAATCAAACATTTATTTAAAAAAGAGATACATTTAAAAACCAGATGTGAGGAAAAGGGGCCATCCCCATCCACGATGGAGAACGTCTCCATAAATCTCCTCATAACCACCTGCCTCCTCCTCCCTAAAGCTCTCCATTGGCTGTTTCCTAGACGATGCACACTTCCTGTCCCTGCCACAGCTAATGACACAATGGGAGGCTTAAATTAGAAGGTGATGATTGATCACCTGGTGTCGTCAGGCAGATTCCTCCACACTGATGAGGGATGGTGTAGTGATTTTTGCATGCACTCAAACAGCACGATCTGGGTCTGCATGACTGCGGTTATGGCCTGTACGTGTGATAGTAAGAGTTGTGGGACGTTGTGGGAAAGACGAAGGGCCCGGTCTGCGTGAGCCCCTCTGGCCGGTGATGCAGCAGCAGGACATGGGTTCTCCTTGTGTGTGTGATGGCACGTTCCTGCATCAAGTGTTTCAAAATTGTTAAATCAGTAATTGCTAGTGTGTGGGTCAGAACTGCATAATGAGTCAGTCGCTTTGTTAGACAGGCGCTAGACGAGTTTCAACCCATCCTTGAGCTGTGGGTACATGCAGTGCCACTTTCTGAAAAAGGAACACGTTACACTCAGCACGTGTCATTTGTGACTACCTTTATGAAAAGAGCTTACACCCACCTCCTTGGTTTAAGAAAATCTAACGCTGGAAATATTGTTTTAGTTAAAAAAAATGCTTGAAAGGGTTGAACAGTGCGAAAGTCTCAGCTTTTCTTGAGTAATTTAGTCCAGAATGTGTTCAGAAAACCGTCTCAGCATTTCACACTTGATTTCAGTTCTGGCTTCATGATCACAGAACATATGCTTACCATGAAATTAGATGATTAACTTGGCATATCAAAGTTAATTCAATGTAATGACAACAACAATAACAAAATAATACAGTATGCACACAGCTTGCCTCTTTTGGTGGTGCATGTCTACCAGGATTAGATGAACACAAGTTAAACGCTACTTAAGCAGATTGAACACTGATAGTACTACTTTGCTTGTCTCCATACAGGCTATTGAATTCATTGAAGTATGATAGAACCAGTTAGGTAGGTTGCACACAAAAGGAAAAAAATAAAGGTTTGAAGGTAGCATTGTTCAGTAATTTAAAAATCCATTCTGTGACTGTGGCAAAACACTCACAGATGAGTTTGGTATGGCCAGATAAACGAGAGAAGAACAGTATTTAGGTCTGCTGTCATTTGCTAAATACATATAGCAATTCTTAACTTAGTACATCACAAGTACAATTCTGGACGTGATACACTGTCCTGGAGGTTGATCAGATTCTCGACACTGCAAAATTAAGAAGGCACTTCATGATAAAGGGATCAGGGTTAACCCGTTTATTCAATCAACAGCGACATCTTCTGGCGAAAATGTTTTTTTTTAACTCTCCTGGTTGAAGAGGTTGGAACGTTGTGGGCCTTGTTTCCCAAAATAATCATGTTAAGGTCATCTTAAATGTAAGGGAAAGAGTGTTCAGTGTAATGCTCGCTCCACCACAGAGGGGCCCTGGTTGGTTTAGAAGATGAGAAGAAGGGTTTTGGGGTAGATCTGATCAGATTCACGACATAGCGAGACTTGCGCTTACTACGAGATTTTCCAATTTGTTATGTTTTATGCTTAGTTGGTGACGAAAAAATGCAATTAAATTGCCTAATGTATATAAATAAATAACAATTAACAAACTAATTTCATAATGATAGAAATTTGTATCCGAGCAACAGTTTACTACACACAGACTGAGTGTGTGTGTGTGCCAACAGTGTTTCCAATAGAAATATAGTCTAATGCCAGGATACTACTAAAGTGAATCTTAAACTACAATAAAATGTACTCTTGAGAAGGTTCTTGAGGAAAACTACCGCAGCGGCCATAGACTTGCCACAGGCGGGCCCATTTCCGCAGTACTTCCTTGTTTTTCATGTTTCAAATGGACGTGAAACTTCTGTGAAGTTACCAGCTACCACCATCATTCCTGCCTAACTTTAGGTGTGACTTTAAATTATTTCGATGGTGTCTCATCGGAGTGGACGAAGTTAGCTAAGTGGCAAAGTCAGCTTAAAGCAGTTTATTCTTTGCGAATTTGTCAGTATTTATAAATCAGATATTCGAATTGGAAGCGAAGTCATTCGAGCTAATAACTCGGGCTGGGTGGCTAGCCTGCTAGCCGACATTAGCTGTGCCGTCCAGCCTTATACGATCTTTACATTAAGACTACAATGGCAGACTCTCATGAAAACGATAAGGCTGAAGACAGTGAATTAATAGGTGCCACGGGTGGTGAAGGTAAGACAAACTACATCAAATAAGACATCGAATCACAATTCTTCGGCTAGTTAGCATGTGTTGGAATTCTGGCGTCACTGCCAAATAAATTCGAGTGTCGCTCAAATATAATCGCTATGTACGTTCTAATTAAATATTTCCGTTTTTTGGAATGCATCAAAAGTTTTCTAGTTTGGGGTCAAGCGTATCTATCCAATGTATCAAATGAATGACTCCGACCACTTGGGAAATTCTTCTTACGTCACAGACAGATATGAGAATTACCCAGCCTTGTTAACCTTTAACCATATAACCATAAAAAAGAGCGAACATAGTTATAGGTAGTGATAAATGTAGGCGATTAAGTTAATTAATATGGAATAAGTGATAATAACCTGTGTGGTATTGCCTGTAACGATAGATAGACTTCAACTTTGTCATTGCTGTTGTCTATTTACAACAATTTTGCTTTTTTCCTCCAGATGTTACAGATGATAGGATTATAGAAGAAGGCGCAGTAGTACTGAGAGGGTATAAGATGAATTTGGTTATTAAAGATTTTAATATTTAAACATTTATTCAATTCAATTATTCAATTCAATTGCACAGTGTTGTGGTCTCTTCTGAACCAAGCAATTTCTGTTTTGCTCTCCCATTTAATTTGCCTGTGGTTCGTGAAGGTATGTTGTCGGGCGGTTTAATGCAGAGAATCCAGACATGCAGGTGAGCTCAGTAGACCTCGGCGGTCAAGCTGATGAAGCCACCGACCCTCATATGAAAGAGGTTGTCAATCAGCTCCTTCGGATCGCTGACGATCTGAATCGCAACGTTGAGCTCCAACGGTAAGGATTACCCCAGACATTTTGTTTTGTGTGTGTGAACACGGTTCTCATTTGGAGTGCACAGAGTTACGTCTTGCTGTGCTATGGTCTTGGACTAATGCGTTGTGCTTCTGGACAGCCTCGTCAACACGGTGGAAGCAAACTGTGCTCAGGATGTGTTCATGACCGTGGCCAGGAGCATCTTCAGCGATGGCATTAACTGGGGACGTGTGGTGGCTCTTTTTCACCTAGCATATCGACTCATTTTCAAGGTAATGTCTCTCCTACCGTACTGTAGTAGATTTAGATGGTTAAGGTCTGACAGGCTCTAGCAACAGGGGCACGTGAATTTGGCTTGAGGTGTTCCAGTGGATAATGGTAGCACTAAAAACCTGCAAGGGTCATGAACTGATGTTATCTGGGAGCAATGTTACATTTTTATTTATTATACATTTGTAATGTTCCTTTATCCAATTTGTATATTAGATATATATATTTGTATTTTAGCCAAGCATTTTGTTTAAAAAAAAGCAGTGATGTTTTGAGAGAAATTTGCTTTGAATACATTTGCTTTGAAATTACCTCATGATTGCTCCAACATGGTAATGTGATACAGGCAACAATGTGTAGACATCACAAAGTTTTGGAATAAACCCGGTCCTGTTTGCCCACAGGCACTGACTCAACAACACTTTGAAATCATCAAGATGATCATTAGCTGGGTATTACAGTTTATCAGAGAGCACATTTCCGCCTGGATCAGACAGCAGGGAGGATGGGTAAGTTGTGTGTGTGTGTGTGTTTTGTCTGGCCACCCGTACAGAACCACACAGGTCGCCCCAGATGGAGGCTACCACACACAGAGGCACGCCCACTCGAGTGCCAGGAAGCCACGGGCTGCAAACACAGACGCATTCCATGCAGGACTACATGGCCAAACCCACTGACCCACTGTGCACCAGACACTCATGAACTGTATACATAATCATGACTACGCCCTACCTGGATTACACAGTAAACAAAAACAAAGTCACATGTGAGCTGCAAACTTTGCGTGTGGGTGAACTTGGCAGACGCAGACGTCCCCTCCAGCAGCAGTCATTATCATCACAACAACTAATTACCACTATTTTACTGAAACACATGCACACACACACACACACACACACACACACACACACACACACACACACACACACACACTCAGAAGAGGGATGGCTGCTCATCATCATAATTACTGCATGGCAGATAAAATTAGGCAGAGGGTGGGCAGGTTTGTGGCTTTGCTATGCAAATTCAACACATGTTGTTTTGACTCTTGCTTCTGGTTTGGTCTGGCCTGAGAAGAAGGTTTTTCTTTTAATACATTAGAGCAAATGTGTCCAAAGCCTATGAGGCCACTGTCACTGTGAAACACACAACCCCCCACCCCCCCGGTACAAGTTCTACAGTTCCTGAGACCAGGACACTTTTATAGCACAGATAGACAGGACCATAAAGTCCACGGCACGAGTTTTCTCAGGCTTTGGACTTCAAACAACCCAGTGGAGGATGCTGTGGTTTGTGCCACTGGAGTTTCAGTTCCTGGGAACAGGGCGTGAACACTGCAGCCCAGCCGTGCGAGTGTGGCTGAGGGTGAAGCGAGGCCCCGGTGGTTTTAGCTCGCGTTTAGGACGCGGGCGCCTCCTTCAAGGAAGGTTCGTTCAAATCAAACCCATCAGCTTCTCCTTTTTATCGCCCTGCTGCTACGGACAACAGCAGCTCTCTTCTGTGGTCTGCGGCGAGGGGTTAAAATTAAGGAAGCGTCGACTCATTGGCGTTTTCACAGTGCCGCACACTCCACCCCCCATTTGTTAGAATCACCAGGCGGGTGCCACACCTCCACGGCGTGGCCCCTCTTATGCAAACCACAAGCAAATGTCCTGTGCTTAGAGATTAGCACCGTTACATATTAACACTGGTTTGGGCGTGGAGAGGTGGGGGGGGGGGGGGAGGCGTGCCGTGTTGCCAGGGCGACCGCTCAGGGCCTGTTGACGCGTGTGCTGTCCCCGTGTGTTGCAGGAGGGCGTGATCAGCAGCGTGTCCAGGTGGCGTACCGTGACAGTCATCGCCGCCGTGGCCTTTGTTGCCGCCGTCTGGTACTGGAGAAGGACGCGCTGACCGACTCGCTGGACCGACGGCCCGGAGTCTTCCTCTCCGCCAGACAACATGTTTGCACATATGGAAATTGATATATTACAAGCAATAATGCAATCAAAGATCAACACGTACAATGACCAAATATTCATCAGGTTGTTTGGCACATGTGTAAACTTCTTGGGTTATTTACATTGAGTCATGAGTCTGAGGGATACGAGAGCCAATGCAATAGAGACTGTACCACTTTTGATATTTTTCTCAATACTGTGTTTATACTGCAAATGCATTGAGCTATTTATTAACAAGGAATTTACTTTTTACTTGCCACTGTGTACTGTTTCACATTCAGGGACTAGTCCTTCTCTAAGATTTTAACCCGTAGCTTTTAATAAGTGCCATCAGGTTTTAGCCCTACCTCTGAAGGTTTCTCATGAATTTTAAATGATGTAGATATTTTAATTACGTTTTATTGAAAGTAGTCAGAAGCCGTGTGAAATGTTTAGGCTATTGGCTCTTCTTGTTCACACTGACAGGGTTTGTATTTATTGGAAATCCCACCAGAGAGGCAGAACCACCCTGTGCACTACCTGGGCCACACAGAAGCAGCAGGCTGTTTTATATCTTGTAACAGGCCATGCCTCTTGACACGGTCTGTCCTGGGTGCGGCTGCTGAATTTCAACTTTGACCCCTGTCTAATAGGTGAAGTCTTTTGAGGAGACTGAGAGGCTTCAGGAAGAGCTAGCATCATGTTCACGGTCTGAATAGGTTTTTATTTTGTTGTTGAAAATGCATTAATGTGGGAAAAAAATGGGTGTTAAAATATAAAATGGAGAGAACAGCAAATGTTTGTTTGAAGTATGGTTTGTGAATATATATTAATCATGCTAAATGGGGCAAAATTGTCTATAATTGGTCATTACGGGGAAATAAATATATCGAGGGATCTGCAAAATTACACAGTAAATGGGGAAAAGCACTGAATTGTCTTAGTGACAGGGGGATAGTACGCAGAAGTTGACAGCAGCATTATTAGTAGCAGTAGTATTTAATCTTTCATATTCTCCAAGGTTCACACTATATATAGCTCCATTCATGCGTTCATATACACTCACTGTAGCTACATCCATACATACACTTTCATTGTAGCTACATTCATGTATTCATACACACTCACTGTAGCTACATTCATACATACACTCATTGTAGCTACAATCATGCATTCATACACACACTAGCTACATTCATGCATTCATACACACACTAGCTACATTCATGCATTCATACACACACTGTAGCTACTTTTATGCGTTCATACACACACTCTTACTATAGCTACACTAGCTCCTGCCTGTGCATTTCAGTACTATATACACACACACACACACAGCTTCCTATGTCATGTCCTGAAATTCTGTCCCGTCGTCCTGCTGGAGGACACAAGTCTCCTTCATGTTACCCATCAGCCTCAGTTATGGAGACGGATGGGGAGTGTGGCGGCCTGGGGACTCTTATTGTTTCGCCATTTCCTGTCGTAATTGGAACCACGCATGGTGGAATGGCCTCTGCAGTGTGTCCACAGGTCCGTTATCCTCGCCCGCCACTAGAAGGAGGCGCCATGGGGGAGGTGCAGGGAGGCCCTTACCTCCCGTGTCCCTGCAGCTGACCCCCCAGGACAGAACTCTGAAGCACATGGGCTCACCTCGGGCTCGAAGAGGACACCGGTGGTAGAGACAGGGCGCTAAGGGTTTAGTCCTGACGAAGGAGTGTGTCCCTCATTTACCGTCTTTAGAAACCTGCTACTGAAAAGCCAAATCTGCATCAATAAATGAAAATGGACCTAGAACAGTATAACCTGAGAGACTTAACTATCAGGTTAAGGTGCTTATGCAATAGATATATTTACTTTATCATAATTGGCTGGGGTCCATGGTCATAGTCCATCACTGGAATGTAGTGGTTGGCTTTAACCACCAGATGTCGGGTTGAACTCTTAGGCTGCTTCATTGCGGCTAAAGACCAGATCCTCTCGGTTGTGTGGGGACGCCTATCCTTCCACACAACAACACTGCCAGGCTCCGGTATGCCATCTAGGAAACGGCCTGAGAATACTAGTCACAAACCAGCAACGTCTCAAGAGGAAAAAAAAATGTTTTGCTTTATTTTAAATTGTATTTCATTGCATTGTTCTAGTGCTGACATCCCAATTTTATGTTACAGAAATTTGTACATAAGGTGAAACGCTGATTGACTCATGCAGCTCTTCTGTCTAGTTCAGGTGACAGTCATAAAACAATTACATCCAGAAATTAGCATATTCTGAATATAAAGGCTTAATTCATGGTGCTAGTGTAAAAAAATATATATTTTCTGACAAAAATATATTGCTTCAACTTTGATTAATCAATAACGTGATTGAGTAAAATGTTGTTGGTGAATATGGTGTGATTTGTTTTCCTGCTTTCAAGACTTTCAGTGGTTCGCCTTATCGAGAGGAAGGCGGTTAAATCATGCTGTGAATGGCACCGTGTGTATGGGGTTTTTTTCCCTCTCACCACTGCTTTCTCATCAACTGTGAAGTCACTGTGATCTGTCTTGTCCCCAGTGTCCTCCCATGATACATAAATTCCACTGAGTTAATTATAACACTGTTATGTAGTAGGATGAAACCTCTGATGAACTACGTTGGTGGCGATGCTGTTGCCAAAAGGGTTCGTTTTCTGCGGCCAGGTCACATGTTGTTTTTGTTGCTGTTTAGGAGATGATGTCAGCAACTCTCCGCTGTCCTGAACGTCAGGTTCACAGGGCCGATTCCTGTCTGCTTTGGCCGCTTGGAGGCCAAATTGCCCTGCTTTTTCGATACAGTGTAAGGCGACAGCAACTTACCAGGCTTAGGTGGAGTGTGTGAGGACATACTCACTCTGGCCCGTGGGCTAGGAAGGCCTGTCTAGGTTACATACGTATATAATCCAAAGGAGATTACATAGCCAACATAAACATCAGGATGTTGACCTTGTAAGATTTTGTGCACCTCTGACATTTCCTGGCTAAAGGGCTATTGTCACTGTCTTTAAGTGAGTCCACACTGTTACTTCAGTAGTTTACTCAGAGGTAGTTGTAAAAATGAGGATGAAATGACTGCACTGACTACACAAAAGCTCTGGGTGAAGGGGCGAGCGCTCCTATAAGGGCCGCTCATGTGTCGGAGGTGAGCGGTAAGCCGTTCTAAGGCCCAAGGGCTGACCTTTAACCTGGCCCAGTTCTGCATCACTACTGCTCGGCAGAAGGCGGGCGTACCCAGCCCCATCACGGGGTCGTAGGAGGCTGTATGCCGCACGTGGGGTTCGGACCCTCCGAATCGCCGCGGTTTCACCTGAAGGAAAAAAATAACAACCTGCAGTTTCTACGAGGAAATAACCAGCAAAGATCCCTTTACGCTCCAGTGGCCTATTCATATCCAAGCTACAATCACAGAAATGCTAACGTAACAAATAGATGTGCTTATAAGGCTAGTTAGAGCAGTCTTAGTAAGCTATGAATAATACATTTATAAACAAGACATAATTGCCAACTTTTATAAATGTCTGCGTATAAGACAGTTAAAGTAGTCACGGTAAGTTAATAATACACCTTCGTGGAACTACATAGCAGTACTCTTTTATTTATTTAAAAAATTTTATTATAAACCAGGGAGATGCTTTTAATTACACTGCACGTGTCTGGCCATCAGAGGAACATGCCGCAGTCTCTTGCCCATGAAAACAGCTCAGGGTCTTGATAAGAGGCAGCTTGTTTATTGGCCTGGGGCTGGTGCCCAAGTTGCCCAGGTGCTGGCCCCATTTGCACAGCTGTGTGTGCAGGAGTCAGGCCAGGTGGTCGAGTTCTGCAAGAGCCTGGGAACCCCGGGTCCAGTCAGAACCCACATCAATGTCATCAGGCTCACGTGAGGCACGCAACATCAATATTGTCACATGGACCGTTTTCTGAGAGGTCGTTCAACCATTTCTGGGAACCTAAGAAAGTGTGGTGCATTAGACATGTTTAAGATCAAAACAAGACTGAAAAGTAAGAGAACGTTTCTGAATGTGCCTTTCCATCGTCATACTATTTCCCTACTAAGTATTAATTACATATTAACTACATGCTACAGTTAATATGAAATGGAACCGCTCATGTGAAATCAAATAAAGGCTCGCACAGCTGATGAAGGACCTCCAAAACCTCCTGTTTCTCTGAATACCTTGTGTACTTCACTGCACACACACACGCACACACACACACACACACACACACACACACACACACACACACACACACACACACATATTGAATATATATTGAAGGAATATTGAAGTAGCCTACTTGGTGTCAAATGAAAAAGAAACTTTGGTATAGTTTAAAAAGAGAATTATGAAAATAAAAGTAAGAGTATTAAAAATTAACCGTGGGTTCGTCATTTTATGTCTAAATATATAGATGTAAAAATATTAGAAACAGCCATGAAGTAGCTACAGAACGTTTACAAAGAAACAGGAGGTTTTGGACACATGTCGAAAATGTCCTCTTTCTTTGTACATTTTTGTATTGATGTGTACACTAACTTTTATTTGTCAGATGTTCACATTTTTTCCTCCATCATCATCTACTGGCAGAGTTTTTTTTTTGCTGTTTACAAAGTCCAGCTTTACGAGTCTCCAGCTGATCATACAGTGTTTGTAACAGGCGTGTTTCATAATAGTCAGCACCGCCAGCACCCATCAGCATCGCCCGCGCGAGGCCCGTTCCGCACCTTTGACGCAGCTGAGCTAACACTCGCACGCGCCCGCTGCTGCTCGAGCGTCCTTGAAATGTTAACAGGTTAGCAGGTTCAAATGCCACCGCAGGCAGTGCTTGGAAATATTGACTTAAAAAAACCGAACACTTTGGAGGTCTGATGAATTATCGAAATTTTATAGATTTCGAGGGGTAACGTATATCCCAGTAGAACTTATCTAAAACAAAAAAAGAGAAAGCACTATAATATTTAGCCCTTTAAGATCCAGTTTCTATACTATCAATGTATGTACAAACAAAGGATCTTTTACAAAAGCCTCACCCCCGTTCTTAAATACAGAAATGCTCTATAAAATGGAACCGCAGACTTAAATGGGCACAGTAGTACCACTTACAGAGCACATTATGAAGTTATCTTATGTGTGTTCTCCATAATAGACACGTCTACAAAGAAATGTCTAAGAATGAATACAACGGGTTTTCTCCTTGATTTCGAAGTGGTCAAGAACGAGCAGAAACCGTTAATTTAACCACTAGATGTCAGTATGAACTACAGTCTAAATGGTCAGCGTGAACTAGCGAGCCACTGGGGATGCGCGAACATCTTTAATCAAAAGTAACATATTTGGACTAGAACAGGGTCTACGTGTTAATGACCGAGGCGAATTGCACCTACAGTGATGAGTGGTGACCACAACCTAACTAACCGTGAGGGGAGACTTCTACACATCTGCACCTCATCATTAAAGCATACTTGATTTCGTTTGTGTGAAGGCCCCTTGACCTCTGGAGTTAATTTGTCATACTTGAGCACTGCCAAAGTAGCTAAACCATAATCTCTATGGATTACCACGGCCTTTCAACGCACAGACATCTGAAATAATCTGCAGGGACCATTTATGTTCGGATGAATAACTTATATTAATACATTTCTTAAAGACTTCGGTTATTTCCTTTAGCCAATACCAGTACAAGATGTTGTAACCTGTAGGCCAACATGGGAATTGCAGCAAAATGCGCTCTGCTTTAATGGTTCTACCGCATTTCTGTCTGAGAAGGAGCTCTACAACTGTAGAAAGACAGATGAGGCTGTACGAGCATACCTCCATCTATACTGGGCAGGAGAGACATTCACGGGCAGGACAACTGTTCTGTGGTCACTCCAAATTCCATTCTGACAGAAAGAGCTCTTTGAGTATTCTGGAGTGCTACTTCACCATAGACCTACAGCAACGTGGGCTGTGCCGGGGGGGGGGTTCTTTTGGTGTCTTTTTTTCCCCTCTTTTTAAAGGCAAGCGGTTCACAGCAGTTATTCTAGACAAATTATCGACACTGAGAAATCCTTCAACTCAGATGTCCTGTGAGGGGGAACCTTTAACCCTTTGCATGCTTTCAGAGACCCCCTCTACAACCACACCCCCCCCCCCCCCTCCACCTCTCACTCCCTCAAACAAATGTCTTTAGTTCTGCGAGCTCATGGCACATTATCAGACGTATCAGCCAAAATTCCCAGAACACTGATCAGTAGAGACCGATGTCCCCTAGAGTGATATAGAGGGAACGTACAACGGTCTGCTTAGAGCCTACTGGTTAGGGAGCAGCTAAGCCTGTTGAGGTTGATCAAGTTTGACACGAGTTAATGTGCATTGCCTGACCCATAATCCTCTCTCTCTCCGCGCCTAGGCCCCTCTTTGCTCCTCGTTTCTATCTCTTTCTTCACTTCGCCCTTCTCCCTCCTTTGCGCCCTCACTCCCTCCCTCCCTCCCTCTCTCCCTCTGTCTCTCTCTCTCTCTGAATGGGACCTGGGAGGTGGGCTGAGTGACTGGGAGCAGTTGTTGTAGGCTGGTTGAAGATTGCTTTTCAGCCACTGTCTCCGCGCCTATTGCCAGCTGTGCAGGCTACTGTTATGGGATTTGGGATAATTTTTCCTCACTGTGGCTGGATCTCCCTCCTGGTGGCAGAGCACTAACTCCCAGACTGGCGGAGAATACACCCCCCCCCCGCCATCCTCCAATAGCTGTCCAGCAGACGGCTGGGGGCCCACGTGCAGCATGGTGGTCTGGTCCAACACACCCACCACTGCTTTCCCAGGTAATACCTCAAAAGGCCTTTAAATTGAGGTCAGACCCTCTTTCTCCAGTGGATATAATACCTATACTCTGCAGGGGAACACAATGCCTTGTTATATTTTCCTTTGCACAACAATGAAGTATAACTAATCCGACATTCCTAAACATGGCTGTTGTTTGGGGTTTAAAAGCTGACAACTGGTGTTGTGCCTTACTGCTAATATAGCAGAGAGAAACATTCATACACGATCACTGAACATGACTTTCCAAAAAAAGCATTGTGCCTATAACTGAATGATGGGGATTAATGACCAAAATAAAATTCAGTGTGAGAGGGGGCGGCTAGTCGCTATTCTGCGTGTGTGTGATCTTTTCTTGACAGGCACAAACACACTCTTTTCTGTGCTGAGCAAACATTTTTACAGCGAGGCCTAAATCCGGATTTTCCCATTACTCTGACAAAAGGCCCTGCTCTCATCCGTGTGCGCTTCTTGCCTTTTGTCCCCAGATAACCTCAAATCAGATGACAAAGCCTTCTCCAAACAAAGAGATTATCACCCAGCTAATCCTGTCCAGGGATTCTGGGGACAGTAGCGTGACTTGTCAGGCAGTCTGTCTGCTTCATGAAGTGCGGGGAGAGACCAGCGACCTGAAGGAACAAACAGGCAGGTCTGTGATCTTGCTGGGCTGATCCAGACTGGCTGCAGACTGGGTCGTCTCCTCCAGCTCCACCTGGTGTGTTTGTCACAGTGTCACGGACTGCAGTCTATAAAAGTCTATAAAATATATATACAGTTCCTAGAAAAAAAGAAACCTCAGATATTTGGCGTGACTTCTTTTGGATTATGCATGCCCCGAATTATGAACCTTTCCCTGGACATCTCCAAGGTCTATGCTTACAGACCTGCCACTCCAGTCTTAAAGACCTGCTGCTCCAGCATTACAGACCAGCCACTCCACCCTTGTAGACTTGCCACAGTCTTCCCAGGCACTAAAATTAGTATTTTTAGAGGTGCCACCCTCTCACGGTCAAGCGGTGTGCACTTCTGTCAGGGCCTGGGGGGGCCGGGAGGGGCTGGGGGGCCGTCAGGGCCTATGGAGTGTATTTTTAGTGTCAAGGGAGCTGCCTGCACACGTCTGGGACCTGTTTCAGGACACGCCACCCGCGTTTGCGGGATTAAGAGGAATCTCGTAGTGTGCAGCTGGGACAGAGATCCAGGCCCTCCGTGGGACTAGGAAAAAGGAGAAGCCCTGCCAGTAGTGAGAGGGTCACGTTTAGCACCTCCAGGTCCAAAACGCCAGAGGGAATTTGCAATGAGTGAGGTGCTAATTTTTCATTCTCACTCTTATTGAACGATTGGTAGTAATGACAGCAGGTCAGTGATTTCGCTTCGGGGAGGCATTAAGAGGAGGCATCGGTGGAATATCGACAGTGTTTATATTTAGTTCGGTGGGAAAAAGTGCAACCCCCTGACCACCAGCTGAAGCTGGCAGTATATCACCATGCAGAACGCCGGCTGTCATGCCTCAGATCTCCGTATCAGCCAGCGGCTACGTGTCCGTCTCTGTCCACCAACGTCCACAGATGTGACGGGGTTATTCGAGACTTGCTTTCAGTGGGGTCTATTTTTATTTTATTTTTTGGAATGGGTAACATTCCCGAATGCGGCCCAAGCAATGACACAGACATTCCATCTGGAAAGTTCTTGTGAAGTAATTTATGATAACAGCAGCTACCTCCACCTCCACCACCACCATACACCATGCAGCCTCTTACAATCCAACGGCTTCCTTATCAGTGAGTGACAACCGGCAGGGTTCACTGCTGTAAGTCTGAGCTGTGTTGATGGAGTGGACCGCGGGCAGCAGATATGTTTATCTTGCCGCTTTCAAAGTGACGGCCGGCCTAACCGGCCGACACGAATAAAGGTGCCACCGTTCTCTCTGTAGGCTACTGACGGACTGCCCTGGGTCACGACCTTGACAAGATCCGACGGAAGGCTCAAAGAACAGATCACAAGCCCGCCCGTCGGGCCGAGATGGCTCCCTCCACCATCCATCTCCTCTTTCAGCAGAACTTCGGCACTCAACAAAGACGACACAATTGGGAAACAAGAATGCTGGGGGGGTCAAAAAAAAAGTGGGGGGTTGGGGCACGGGGTGGAGGGGGCGTGGGGTGGGGGATCCCAAACAAATCACATTTGATCCAATGCTAGTCAATGGCTATTTGACTGCAAGCTTGCTTTGGGGAGTATATGGACTGTGACTTTCAGGCCCTGTTTGCACAAAAGTGATGCGCCTTTGAAAAGGCCGCTGGACTGACAGCTTCTTCTCGCTCTGGGTGGTGTGGCGCAGGGCCCCGAGACGCCCGTGTCACTGGGCCGTGACAGTGGGAAGAAGCGCTACATGCTAGCGTCCGTGCGCGCTTGCTGTTTTTGGCTCCCCCTCCAGTCACCCCCCCCCCCCCCCCCCCCACCTGCAGGCCACTGTTCCCGCCCACCGGGGGGAAGACAATGTGAGGGCAGCCGCTGGATTGGCAGCTTCCAAATCCAATAGAAAATGGCTGCCGATGCAGAACTAATCTGTGAAGAGGTCTTTCCTGTGTGATAACTGCCTCCTACTGCATCTCCCCGCCACCCGCCGACAACTCCCCAAACTACCAACCTAATCTTAGAAGAAGCACACACACAAAAAAACCCTCTAACTAGCTTTAACTAAGGGTCCTTCTTCTCCCCCCTCGAGAAGTTGCGCGTCTCTTCTTCGCCGCTGCCGATTATGTGATGTGTCAGCAATTAGCGAGAGACTTTTGTGCTCGGGCGAAGAGGGAGCGGCCTGCCTCGCCCGTCGTGTTCGCGCTCTGAATGGAAGCGCAGGATGGCCAAAC
The DNA here is from genome assembly GCF_052324685.1 of Brachyhypopomus gauderio. Classification (NCBI taxonomy): domain Eukaryota; kingdom Metazoa; phylum Chordata; class Actinopteri; order Gymnotiformes; family Hypopomidae; genus Brachyhypopomus; species Brachyhypopomus gauderio. The sequence continues at coordinate 20,560,942 of NC_135222.1, read as the reverse complement.
GAGGACAGATAACACGGGCACATCAAACGGCCGGCGCTGGCCGCGCTCGTTACGGTCCGGGATCCCTTTCCTCTTTTATGGTCGAGCTACGAGGAGCGATACTTTTCCCATGAGAAAGCTCGCCAGGGGCTGAGTGACATCATAGCGCGGCCCCAGCTCAGGCACTAGGCCGAGCTGCCATTAATGTGGGCACCTCACGTTCCCCTTTGATTCCTCTCTGCTCTAATGGCCCCATTGAGCGATAATAACAATCAGGGAGTCCCGGCCGAGCCCCTCACACTCAGCCGGGCCCAGACAGGGTGTTTATTCTTAATGACAATGTTTTTTAATAACAAGAGCCAGAAGTCGCCCGCCTCATCCGCCCGTCTCCTATACACACGTGCTCTTTTTTCTCTCCCTCTGTCTCTCTCTCGGTCCCTTTGTCTCTCTCTTTCACACACACACACACACACACACACACACACACACACACACACACACACACACACACACACACACACACACACACACACACACACACACAGTTACACACACTAGTTAAGATCAAAGCACAAGGTTATTCTGAAGACCCAGAACCGAACTGAAGAAGTATTTCAGAAGGTTTACATTCATGTGGATATATAATTGCCTTTTTAAAAAATGTAATTAATTAGTAGTCAAGGACAAAAACAAAGAGTCATTAAGGACAAAGGCGTTCAGGCTCATATCTGTAAGATTGTGTGGATTCTGCTTTCTTGTTTGCCACCCATGTGGTGTGTCTCTGTGTTCTCTGCTTGGCTCTAATAGGCATATTTTAGCAGTAACTCAGCAAGTTGCCATGTGTACCTCCATCCCTCATAAAATATATGTTGCCTGTGGACAATTACTAACATGCTATTATTCAACTTACAAGAAAGAGGATTAATGATAGAAGTATGTCTCTCATATAATGTCGTTTACCAGAAATTCACCTCCAGAACATTTTCAGAAAGACACAGATTGTGACCGTATGGACCGATCTCAACAAAACAACTCAAACAACATTCCATGACATTACATTGTGACCCCATTAAGCCCTGTTAAACCACACTGACTCCAATTAGAAGCCTCAAAATAAAAGAGACAACTCAGTTGAAGAGGGACCAAGACGGGCCCCTTAATCACATAATGAAAGATTCAAGTGGCTTTGGAGAACTGACAATACACAAAGCTCGTAGCCTCCGGCTTTGTCTTAGCTGTTAAACGTGTGTATTCCCTAACCACTCAGTGTTGTGCTAATTGCAAGGTAGACTTGTTTATCGTGCATGTACAACGTGATCGCCGCTGACTGAGCATCTGAACAGACGGCGGTTATAGCAAGAAAATAATACAGTGCTGGGACCATGAAACGTTTCTTGTGATTATGTGGGATCTGACTTAGGCATATGTTGCTTTCATTTAGAGGTTAGCACTAGTAATATAATTACTGGCTTAAAATTGTGTTTTATGGTCGTTGGAGTCCACCAATTTATCTAAAGAGCTGTGCACTTATATAAACAGTTACATACACCCCCCCCCCCCCCCCCCCCCCCCCCATACTGTGATGTTTAAACTAGAAACCTTTGTGTAATGATGTCTGAGTTCATGCTAAATGACTATTAGGTGATACCCAACAGATAAACAAATTCTTTATTCATTTGCTTGTACTAAAGATTCAGGAATAGCAGTTAACAGAAAAGGTCAAGAAACTTGGAGAAGCCCTGACCAACCAGAGTTCAGAGTTCAAACCAAGCCTGGTTGGGTTCTTGGAAGACAAGTTCTCTGGGATCTTCACGTTGGCTGCAGGAGGAGTTTGGATTGGCATGGAGAGGGTGTCCAGTGCTTGTCCACACACCTGTCTCATTAAGAAAGGGACAAATTAAGGGACAAACGTTCCCGCAGATGTTCCAGAGAAGAAGCAGGTTAGTAAAAAGCTTTTCCCTACCTGATCAATAAAAAGCATCCTGGGATTTGAGTCTCCTGGGGAAGGGGGTCGGGGTGTCTCCGGGTACCCAGCCTGGGGCACCCAGCCAGGGGTCTTTAACTCTGCGAACAGGGCACTCAGTGGGGGGGTTCACGCCCTCCGGCTGTAGAACACATCACTACCAGCTCAATCCAGTGTGAGATGTGCTCTGTCTGTGCGTTACTATAGACCTTCTTCAGTCTCTCTCTCTCTCTCTCTCCCCCTCCCTCTCCCCATCTCACACTCTCTATCTCTCCCTCTGTCTCCCTCTCCCGCTCATGACGGATGAGAGTCTGAGACAGAAGGGCTGTATACATGATAATAGCCGTGCGATTAATGCAGCTGAAAGCTGTTCTTAGTTGACAGGAGTACTGCAAGCTACACATGAAGAAGAATCTTAAACTCTCCATATAGTGTTGCAGGTGAGCTGTTAATAAACAGGTCATAATAAAGCATTTACATTGTATGTATATGGAATCAAACAGAAAGACAAAAGTTACATTTGTGTACCCATCTATATCACAGTGGGGAAAAAAATCAGCGTCTGAAATGTGTCTTAGCATTACACAGGTAAAGGCACCAGGACTGCAAACCACACAGAACTGTTCCAAACAGCTACAGTGAACCAATGCAGTAAAGTCCTCGACCAATCATCACTCTCCAAGACTCTGTTCCAAGACTGTGTAACAGGGAGAGTACACATTGTGTATATCATCAGGCATTATAAAGTCCTAGGCAGCCACACACACACACACACGCACACACACACACACACACACACACACACACACGCGCACACACACACGCGCACACACACACACACACACACACACACACACACACACACACACACACACACACACACACACACACACACACACAGTCTCCCAACTGGCTATCTGATGTACTTTTGTGACAGTGTGCAAGCTTACATTAAGGATATGACGAATCCTAAACATAATTGAGTCTGGAATAGATGCTAGTAGAGGCCACCTGATCTGTAGCAGAGCGTTCTATAAATTACAACACTCAACCACACAGATGTACACACACACACACACACACACACACACACACACACACACACACACACACACACACACACACACACACACACACACAGGGTCATGTTGTTCTTGAAAGGAATTTAATTAGTTTATCCGATTCATTTCTATCTTTAAAACATCCTGATCTAAAGCTTGTAATGTGATGCTCTGTGATATCCAACTTCACCTCTAGACTAGACAGAGAGGTCGCTGGCCTTTACATAGACACTACCTGTGTACCAACATGAGAGGAGCTCACAACTACCAGCACGAGTGGCAGCATGCGGTTGAAAACATCAAGGGGTCCTTTATTATCATTATTAATTACCACCTATTGTCCTCTCAATGCACTTAAAGGTCTTAGTCCAACCAATCAAATCCCTGGACGTGCGCATCAATGTGTCAACTTCCTAAAACAACACATATCATTGGACAATGTGAGCGACGGGTGGCCAGGTGCGTTCAACGTGAAACGACCTGCTTCACGCCTATAGGGGTGAACTGGTGGCTGAGCACATCTGACACAAAGTAAACACGCACGTGCGCTATCAGGTCAGCTGATCAGCCGCTACATCCTTCCTCCTCTTGGAACATTCGCTCGCATCATTAACGCCCTCCGCACGAATTGGCCCCGACGGAGGGGCCCTGGCGGCCAGACGCCGGACGAGGCGTCCACCTCCTCTCTGCTCTCCATGTATGCAATTTACCAGGAAGACAATACCAATCTAAAGGCAGGACTCTGGAAAGTGTAAGACACCGGGTAAGTAATAGCGTGGTCATTGAGGTCAGGATCGACCGTGTCTGGGAGCCCTTCCTGGACCTTAGTCCACCTTCTGTTCTAAAATCATGCACATTTGTAGATACGAACGGTGCTTTTGCCTCCAACCTGGTCAGATCCTTCTCTCTGTGCAACAGTACAAACGGCTATATATCAGGTATATGGGAGCTCATAAAGCATTTATTCTAAAGGCCATTTAGGTGGTTAGTGCTGGTTTGGGATGGTCAGAAGCAAAAAAACGTGTTGTGTTTATGTTGATTTTTGCCTGCATCTTTATTTGACATTTTTTCATTTCAGACAACACTTTAAAAACTTGCGCTGAACACAAGGACTTGCCTGATATTGCAAGTCCAGAAAAAATAAAAAATTAACATGTTCAGAACCTGAACAGAAATTTCAGCATCAGTGCATGAATAATTACACTTACCTATGTGATTACATGTCAGTCGACCTCTTTCTGCAAGACCCATTATGGATTGAGGGCTTGAAGAAACCGTCTATGAAGACGTCCTACACATGAAGACAACGCTGGTGATGCATCGTTAAGTCACTTTCTGCTCAATTCCACTGCAGTAGTGAACAGTCCAAACACTTTAGTGCAGCATTAACACTTTCACAGGTGTTGTAAATGAAATTGCCAATTACATTTTCATAAAATAACAAAGACTCCAAATTATGGCTTCTGGCTTCTTTATATTGTTGCTGGCTATTGATTAACCTTAACCTACGTTTACATCGCAGTGAAGTGAAACCCTTGTTTAGTTTCCTGCTAACCGCTTTGGGGGCGTGTCGCTAAAAACACAAGCTTTATCAGTCCATGAGATTCAGTATTGAGAGGAAGACGAAATAATTAATAAATTTCTATTACATAACGGTAAATTTATAAATAAATAAATAGAATATAAATAGGGGCGGGATAGGTATCCTATCCAGTGTCCATTTCCTGAATGTAACTGTCCTATTTGTCTGTTTCTTCCAGTATTTGTCCTGCTTGCCTTTTTGTAAACAAAGGATATAAGTAATGTTTTTCAAAGGGGTGAATATTCCCTCAACAATGGTCCATAGTGGGGCTTCCTCTGATGGGAGGGTTTGGTGACAGTTTTTGTACATGCAAGCAAGGAAATCTGCAATAGGTAGGCATCACCTTTCCATAAACCTTCATGAATAGCACCAAAGTACAAACCAGAAATAACACATCGACATTATCGGGCCAGCAGCCGACATAATAAACGCTCCACGTCTTTCCCAAAGAGATTGAATATCTGGACACGACCTAAATATGTGGGCATGGCCTCCTTGTGTTGATCCGCACTCCCTCCAGCAAGGGTGCTGCTTACCCGTCGACATGGAGTTCTTGCCCCCATTGGAAATCATGGACACATAGATACTTCTGCAGGAACAATTCTGACCCTGCCTAATACCCAAAGCTGTATTTTTGTCTATTATCTAATCAAATCAAGCAAAAAACATGACCAAAGTTGTTCTACTTTATGGTTGGGAGATGTGCTACTACGTAATTTCATCACCATGGAGCTTGTTTGGTAATAAGGATAAGCATATTGGCAGAGAAGCTTTCATGTCCAGGCTCCTTCAGTACTTCAGGAGCTAAACGTTGAAGCCAGATGTCAGAACTTTCCTTCTGACCGTGATGGGCCGTGACTGGTCCTGCAAACAAGAATGTGGAGTACATAATGGCTTTGATAGCTTAAAGCTTGGCTTAATGTAACGTCTGTTGTGTTCTTAATTTGCTTTAATGTCCTTTTGCTTTGTTAGCGTTGGCCTTATGATGTGCTTTGGGTCTGTATACAGCTTAGCAGTTTCTGGTAGACCCACCAGAAGGTCTTTTTTCTGGGAAAGTAAAAAAAAACTGGCATTAGGTTGCAAGGTGGTCACATTTGAACTCCTTTGATGAATAGCAGGTATAGCGCTACCTTTGAATACAGATAAAAGGTTGGGGGGGGCAATGAGATATCTGGCTGTGTGCCAAAGGGGGGGGGGGGGGGGTTGGCAGCAGTGCATGAAAATGGGAAGCTATGTAAAGAATGCAGAGTGATGCAGAGAGAGAGAAAAAGAGAGAGACAAAAAGAGACAGAGAGAGAGAGAAAGAGAGAGAGAGAGGGCCTTTTCTTACTGCTGTGGGCTGACACAGTCACTCTCCCATGCCGTTGCTGGGTGTGAGGCGTCTTGTAGGACAAGACTGATGACACTGGGAGGGGTGGTGGAGTCAGGGGGTGAGGGGGGGCGGGGCTTGGGGGCGGAGCAGCCTCACATGCATTCAGCTCAGAGGTGCTCGTTAGGATGGACTACTGATCGATTAGTGGAACAAGACCAGGAACACTCCCTTCACTGCCATTCAAGCACTCACCCACTCCTGCTGCACGCACACACAGAGTGAACGCATTCAAACTGCGGCCAACAGATCTAAAGCTGACCTAAATCTGTAATGCAGATTTCTCTAAACCTGCATCTGCCACTGATACCCATATCTCACAGCACAGTTCACCCTCTTCGCACGATCAGTACATCGTACTTCCTGTGAACCTGTGATCTGTGGGACAAAGTAGGATGGGAGTCACACTCAACCAAGAAAATAAACAATGTGTGTGTCTGTCTTGATTCTGCTGGTGTAACTGCTTCTCTCCACGATGCAAAAACGAAGTTTTGCAAGACTGTAGTGACTTTTTCCGACCAAAACACAGTGGTGGGAGGACCATGACTTGGCCAGTTTTATTTATAAACCTCCGACATCATGCCACCTGCTCATGGTGCCATCAGATATTGGTCAGGATGACTAGTGACTTTGAAGGCTTTAATCAAGCGATTGTGAGCAGTGTCCTCTCCCTCTTTCACTTGGGACGTGAGCGCCCCACAGATCCTTCCTCATGGCTGTTTGAGTTTACCCAGCATGCTGTGGGGCCCGTTCGTGCGGGGCAGTGGCACAGATCTAGCCTGCGCAGCCTTGTCTCTCTGGTGTGTGTGACACGCAGGACGGCCCCGTCTGCTCCGACACCATCCGAGCACTGCCGTCTTCTGCTGAATAAATAGGCCTGCCCCTGCTGTCCTACACGATGAGGGACAAGGAGAGACGTCCCCACGCTGCCGGGCCCACGACAGCGCGGTCTGCGGAGTCGGGCTGCATGTCTACGGCCCATCGGGATTGCACATGTCAGCGGTTTCACGCGTGCAGCCGTGCCGACGGTTCTGGTGGAGATGAGCACAGGTTGAGTTTCCGGCAGAGCAGGTCATGTTCCATCCCATGGAGGAACACATCAACACTGAACACGTGCTTTAAAAAAGTCACAGTCAGGGTGTCTGGGGAAAATGACTAAGCAATAACTCCTTTCCATATAAGACAGGCTTGTTGAGGCCCTAATGTTTTACAGCTATGTTTGAGAGCCCCTCATCCCCCAGTTTAATAGCATGTGCAGCTGCCAGGCACTTTCTAGTCTGCGGCCATCGGCTCAGAGGACGCGGCTGTTTTCAGATCGTCAAGCCGTCTCTCTGGTCTTGGACGAGGCCCCCGGGCTAAAACGCGGTGGAACCCAGTTTGGAGACGTAGCCTCGATCTCCCCTTGCGTCCTCAAGGGACGGTGTCATCCGCACGGCGTTGCCCCGACAGAGACGGCCAGCAGGGCTGGAACAAATCAGAACTGCTGAAATACTTTGCATGTATTCGGCCGTGAAAGGGCTGGGCCTAGCGGTCATTGGGTGAGCTTGCAGAAATGTTTGTGTCAGTTTTGTTGCAGCTGTGAACCAGACTGTGGTGTGGGAGATCTGCTTGGTTTTGACCTCATAACTTTGAGAAGTGAAAGTACAAAAAATGAATCCATAAATAATATGTCTTAAAAAAGCAGCACAACAGAACTGACATGTGCTGTGTGTGTTTTAGACCATTGTATTAACCTGCGGTTACATAAGCTCAATATTGACCCAATTAATCAGGTAAATTTGCCTCTTAATAAAAAACAAACCTAAAACATAGTTCTACAATCCTCAACATGAGCAAAGCGGTTCTGGTGTGAATAATCCTGCTGAAAGATCCACAGGCCTTGTGGACTAAGGTCAAGTGATGCTGAA